>NW_024044869.1:655007-759449 GCF_015852505.1 Tachyglossus aculeatus | reverse complement strand
TAAGCGCTGGGGGGGAGGCGAGGCGAGCGGGTTGCCCCCCATGGGGCTCACAGTCTTCATCCCCATTTTACAGATGAGGGAACTGAGGCCCAGAGAAGTGAAGTGACTTGCCCCGGGTCACACAGCGGACGCGTGGCGGAGCCGGGATTCGAACCCAGGACCTCGGACTCCCGAGCCCGGGCTCTTTCCGCCGAGCCACGCCGCTTCCCTGCTATAATTTGGCGTCTGTTAAGCGCTTACTACGTGCCAAGCACTGGTCTAAGCGCTGGGGGGGAGACGAGGCGATCGGGTTGCCCCACAGTCTTCATCCCCATTTTCCAGATGAGGCCCACTGAGGCTCAGAGAAGTGAAGCGACTCGCCCGGGGTCACACAGCGGACGCATGGCGGAGCCGGGATTCGAACCCAGGACCTCGGACTCCCGAGCCCGGGCTCTTTCCGCCGAGCCACGCCGCTTCCCTGCTATAATTTGGCGTCTGTTAAGCGCTTACTACGTGCCAAGCACTGGTCTAAGCGCTGGGGGGGAGACGAGGCGATCGGGTTGCCCCACAGTCTTCATCCCCATTTTCCAGATGAGGCCCACTGAGGCTCGGAGAAGTGAAGCGACTCGCCCGGGGTCACACAGCGGACGCGTGGCGGAGCCGGGATTCGAACCCCGGACCTCGGACTCCCGAGCCCGGGCTCTTACCGCCGAGCCACGCTGCTTTGGCGTCTGTTGAGCGCTTACTACGCGCCAAGCACTGTCCTAAGCGCTGAGGGGGAGAGACGAGGCGAGCGGGTTGCCCCACGGGGGGCTCACAGTCTTCATCCCCATTTTCCAGATGAGGGAACTGAGGCTCAGAGAAGTGAAGTGACTTGCCCGGGGCCACACAGCGGACGCGTTGCGGAGCCGGGATTCGAACCCAGAACCTCGGACTCCCGAGCCCGGGCTCTTTCCGCCGAGCCGCGCTGCTTTGGCGTCTGTTGAGCGCTTACTACGCGCCAAGCACTGTCCTAAGCGCTGGGGGGGAGAGACGAGGCGAGCGGGTTGCCCCACACTCTTCATCCCCATTTTACAGATGAGGCAACTGAGGCCCGGAGACGCGGAGCGACCCGCCCAAAGTCGCACGGCCGGCAGGCGGCGGAGCCGGGACTCGAACCCAGGACCTCGGGCCCCCGAGCCCGGGCTCTTTCCCCTGAGCCGCGCTGGCTGTGTGTGCTAAGGCTAGATGTTGTCAACTTGTCCTTCCCAAGCGCTCAGTACAGTGCTCTGCACACAGTAGGCGCTCAATAAGTACGATTGATGATGATGATGACGATACAATCTACTTCCCAGGCGCTTAGCACAGTGCTCTGCACACAGTAGGCGCTCAATAAGTACGATTGATGATGATGATGGCGATACAATCTACTTCCCAAGCGCTTAGCACAGTGCTCTGCACACAGTAGGCGCTCAATAAATACGATTGATGATGATGATGATGATACAATCTACTTCCCAAGCGCTTAGTACAGTGCTCTGCACACAGTAGGCGCTCAATAAATACGATTGATGATGATGATGGTGATACAATCTACTTCCCAAGCGCTTAGCACAGTGCTCTGCACACAGTAGGCGCTCAATAAGTACGATTGATGATGATGATGGTGATACAATCTACTTCCCAAGCGCTTAGCACAGTGCTCTGCACACAGTAGGCGCTCAATAAATACGATTGATGATGATGATGGCGATACAATCTACTTCCCAAGCGCTTAGCACAGTGCTCTGCACACAGTAGGCGCTCAATAAATACGATTGATGATGATGATGATACGAGGTGACGAGGGCGTCCCCCCCGGGGGCGCTCACGGTCGCCATCCCCATTTGACAGAGGAGGAAACTGAGGCACAGGGGAGGGAAGCGACTCGGCCGAGGCCGCCCGGCAGCCGCGGGATCGGAACCCGGGTCCTCTGACTCCCAAACCCGGGTTCGACGCGCCGGGGGCGGCCATCACATCCCCCGCAGCGAGCAGCGGCGTGGCTCAGTGGCTGGGCTTGGGAGTCCGAGGTCCTGGGTTCGAATCCCGGCTCCGCCGACTGTCTGCCGTGTGACCTTGGCCCAGTCACTTCCCTTCTCTGGGCCTCAGTTCCCTCATCTGGAAAATGGGGATGAAGACCGGGAGCCCCCCGGGGGACAACCTCATCACCTTGTACCCCCCACACAGCGCTTAGTACAGTGCTCGGCACCTAGTGAGCGCTTCACAAATACCAAAATTAGTATGATTATTGCCTGCCGTGTGACCTTGGCCCAGTCACTTCCCTTCTCCGGGCCTCAGTTTCCTCCTCTGTCCAATGGGGATGAAGACCAGGAGCCCCCAGGGGACAACCTCATCACCCTGTACCCCCCCCCCAGCGCTTAGTACAGTGCTCAGCACATAGTAAGCGCTTCACAAACACCCAAATTATTATGATTATTGCCTGCCGTGTGACCTTGGCCCGGTCACTTCCCTTCTCCGGGCCTCAGTTTCCTCCTCTGTCAAATGGGGATGAAGACCGGCAGCCCCCCGGGGGACAACCTCATCACCCTGTACCCCCCACACAGCGCTTAGTACAGTGCTCGGCACATAGTGAGCGCTTCACAAATACCAAAATTATTATTATTATTGTCAACCGTGTGACCTTGGCCCAGTCACTTCCCTTCTCTGGGCCTCAGTTCCCTCATCTGTCAAATGGGGATGAAGACTGGGAGCCCCCCCGGGGGACAACCTCATCACCCTGTACCCCCCACACAGCGCTTAGTACAGTGCTCGGCACATAGTAAGCACTTCACAAACACCCAAATTATTGTGATCATTGTCTGCCGTGTGACCTTGGCCCAGTCACTTCCCTTCTCCGGGCCTCAGTTTCCTCCTCTGTCAAATGAGGAGGAAGCCCGTGAGCCCCACGGGGGAGGGGGGGCAGCCTCGTCGCGTTGTCTCTCCCCCGGCGCTTAGTACAGTGCCCGGCACATAGTAAGCGCTTAACAAATGCCATCATCATCATCATCATTATTATTATTATTATTATTAGAGAGAGACGGTCCCTACCCCACAACAGGCTCTGTGCCTCAGTTTCCTCCTCTGTCGAATGAGGAGGAAGCCCGTGAGCCCCACGGGGGGGGGCAGCCTCGTCGCGTCGTCTCTCCCCCGGCGCTTAGTACAGTGCCCGGCACATTGTAAGCGCTTAACAAATGCCATCATCATCATTATTATTATTATTATTATTATAGAGAGACGGTCCCTACCCCACAACGGGCTCTGTGCCTCAGTTTCCTCCTCTGTTGAATGAGGATGAAGCCCGTGAGCCCCACGGGGGGGCAGCCTCATCGCCTTGTCTCTCCCCCGGCGCTTAGTACAGTGCCCGGCACATAGTAAGCGCTTAACAAATGCCATCATCATTATTATTATTATTATTATTATTATCATATAGAGACGGTCCCTACCCCGCAACGGGCTCTGTGCCTCAGTTTCCTCCCCTGTCGAATGAGGATGAAGCCCGTGAGCCCCACGGGGGGGCAGCCTCGTCGCGTCGTCTCTCCCCCGGCGCTTAGTACAGCGCCCGGCACATAGTAAGCGCTTAATAAATGCTATTATTATTATTATTATTATTATTATTATTTTTAGAGAGAGACGGCCCCTACCCCACAACGGGCTCTGTGCCTCAGTTTCCTCCTCTGTCGAATGAGGATGAAGCCCGTGAGCCCCACGGTGGGGGGGGGGGGGGGGGGGGGCAGCCTCATCGCCTTGTCTCTCCCCCGGCGCTTAGTACAGTGCCCGGCACATAGTAAGCGCCTAACAAATGCCATCATCATTATTATTATTATTATAGAGAGCCTAACAAGTACCATAATGATAACAACCTCCCCCAGCGCTTAGAACAGTGCTCGGCACGTAGTAAGCGCTTAACAAATACTATTGTCATTATTATTAGTAGAAGTAAGCGCTTAACAAATACTATTATCATTATTAGTAGTAGTAGTAGTAAGCGCTTAACTAATACCATCATCATAATAATCTTCCCCCCAGCAGCGCTTAGGACAGTGCTCAGCACGTAGTAAGCGCTTAACAAATACTATTATCATTATTATTAGTAGTAGTAAGCGCTTAAATACTATTATCATTACTATTAGTAGTAGTAAGCGCTTAACTAATATCAACATCATAATAATCTTCCCCCCAGCGCTTAGGACAGTGCTCAGCACGTAGTAAGCGCTTAACAAATACTATTATCATTATTATTATTAGTAGTAAGCGCTAAAATACTATTATCATTATTATTATTAGTAGTAGTAAGCGCTTAACTAATATCATCATCATCATAATCTTCCCCCCAGCGCTTAGGACAGTGCTCGGGATGTAGTAAGCGCTTAACAAATACTATTATCATTATTATTATTAGTAGTAAGCGCTTAACTAATATCATCATCATAATAATCTTCCCCCCAGCGCTTAGGACAGTGCTTGGCACATAGTAAGCGCCTAACAAATACCATAATGATCACAATCTCCCCCAGCGCTTAGAACAGTGCTCGGCACCTAGTAAGCGCCTAACAAATACTATTATCATTATTATTAGTAGAAGTAAGCGCTTAACAAATACTATTATTATTATTAGTAGTAGTAGTAAGTGCTTAACTAATATCATCATCATAATAATCTTCCCCCAGCGCTTAGGACAGTGCTCGGCACATAGTAAGCGCCTAACAAATACTATTATCATTATTATTAGTAGTAGTAAGCGCTTAACTAATATCATCATCATCATAATCTTCCCCCAGCGCTTAGGACAGTGCTTGGCACCTAGTAAGCGCCTAACAAATACCATACTGATAACAATCTCCCCCAGCGCTTAGAACAGTGCTTGGCACGTAGTAAGCACTTAACAAATACTATTATCATTATTATTATTAGTAGTGAGTGCTTAACTAATATCATCATCATAATAATCTTCCCCCAGCGCTTAGGACAGTGCTTGGCACAAATACCAACCTCATTACTATTATTATTATTATTATTATTGTGAACACCCTCATTACTATTATTACTACTGTGAGCACCCTCATTACTATTATTATTATTGTGAACACCCTCCTTACTATTATGATTATTTATTATTACTGTGAACACCCTCATTACTATTATTATTATTATTATGAACGCCCTCATTACTATTATTATTGTGAGCACCCTCATTACTATTATTATTGTGAGCACCCTCATTACTATTATTATTATTGTGAACACACTCCTTACTATTATGATTATTTATTATTACTGTGAACACCCTCCTTACTATTATTATTTATTATTACTGTGAACACCCTCCTTACTATCATTATTATTTATTATTACTGTGAACATCCTCATTACTATTATTATTATTGTGAACGCCCTCATTACTATTATTATTATCGTGAGCACCCTCATTACTATTATTATTGTGAGCACCCTCATTACTATTATTATTGTGAGCACCCTCATTACTATTATTATTATTGTGAACACCCTCCTTACTATAATTATCATTTATTATTACTGTGAACACCCTCCTTACTATTATTATTATTTATTATTACTGTGAACACCCTCCTTACTATTATTATTATTGTGAACACCCTCATTACTATTATTAT
The DNA here is from genome assembly GCF_015852505.1 of Tachyglossus aculeatus. Classification (NCBI taxonomy): domain Eukaryota; kingdom Metazoa; phylum Chordata; class Mammalia; order Monotremata; family Tachyglossidae; genus Tachyglossus; species Tachyglossus aculeatus. The sequence goes on along the minus strand of NW_024044869.1, from coordinate 753,819 downwards.
TATCGTGAGCACCCTCATTACTATTATTACTGTGAGCGCCCTCATTACTATTATTATTGTGAGCACCCTCATTACTATTATTATTATTGTGAACACCCTCATTACTATTATTATTATTGTGAACACCCTCCTTATTATTATGATTATTTATTATTACTGTGAACACCCTCCTTACTATTATTACTATTGTGAACACCCTCCTTACTATTATTATTTATTATTACTGTGAACACCCTCCTTACTATTATTATTTATTATTACTGTGAACACCCTCATTACTATTATTATTTATGATTACTGTGAACACCCTCATTACTATTATCATCATTATTATTATTATGAACACCCCCATTACTATTATTATTATTGTGAGCACCCTCCTTACTATTATTATTATTTATCATTACTGTGAACACCCTCATTACTATTATTATTATTGTGAACACCCTCATTACTATTATTATTATTGTGAACACCCTCATTACTATTATTATCATGAGCACCCTCATTACTATTATTATCGTGAGCACCCTCATTACTATTATTATTGTGAACACCCTCCTTACTATTATTATTATTACTACTGTGAACACCCTCATTACTATTATTATTATTATTATTATGAACACCCTCATTACTATTATTATTATTGTGAGCACCCTCCTTACTATTATTATTGTGGACACCCTCCTTACTATTACAATTATTTATTATTACTGTGAACACCCTCATTACTATTATTATTATTATTATTATTATTGTGAACACCCTTATTACTATTATTATTATTGTGAGCACCCTCATTACTATTATTATTGTTGTGAACACCCTCCTTACTATTATGATTATTTATTATTACTGTGAACACCCTCCTTACTATTATGATTATTTATCATTACTGTGAACACCCTCATTACTATTATTATTATCACTGTGAACACCCTCCTTACTATTATTATTATTATTACTGTGAACACCCTCATTACTATTATTATCATCATTATTACTGTGAACACCCTCATCATTACTACTGCTGCTGCAGTTATTAGAGAAGCAGTTTGGCTCCATGGAAAGAGCCCCGGTTTGGGAGTCTGAGGTCCTGGGTTCAAATCCCGCCTCCGCCCCTTGTCAGCTGGGTGACTTTGGGCGAGTCACTTCCTTTCTCTGGGCCTCAGTTCCCTCATCTGTCAAATGGGGATGAAGCCCGTGAGCCCCCCGGGGGCAACCTCATCACCTTGTCTCTCCCCCCAGCGCTTAGCACAGTGCTTGGCACATAGTGAGCGCTTAACAAATACCCTCATTAGTATTATTATTCATCTCTGGGCCTCAGTCTCATTCTTCTTCTTCTCTGGGCCTCAGTTTCCTCCTCTGTCAAATGGGGATGAAGACCGTGAGCCCCCCGGGGGACAACCTCATCACCTTTTCTCTCCCCCCGGCGCTTAGCACAGTGCTTGGCACATAGTAAGCGCTTAACAAATACCCTCATTAGTATTATTATTATTCTCTGGGCCTCAGTTTCCTCCTCTGTCAAATGGGGATGAAGCCCGTGAGCCCCCCGGGGGACAACCTCATCACCTTGTCTCTCCCCCCCGGCGCTTAGCACAGTGCTTGGCACATAGTGAGCGCCTAAACACCATCATTAGTATTACTATTATTCTCTAGGCCTCAGTTTCCCCCTCTGTCAAATGGGGATGAAGACCGTGAGCCCCACGGGGGACAACCTCATCACCTTGCATCTCCCCCCGGCGCTTAGCACAGTGCTTGGCACATAGTAAGCGCTTAACAAACACCATCATTAGTATTATTATTATTCTCTAGGCCTCAGTTTCCTCCTCTGTCAAATGGGGATGAAGCCCCTGAGCCCCACGTGAGACAACCTGATGACCTTGCATCTCCCCCCAGCGCTTACAACAGTGCTTGGCACCTACTCAGCGTTTAATAGATACCATCATTAGCGTGATTATCACTATTAATTACCATTATTATGGGGAATTTCTCACCTATATTCGTAGTGCTCGTCGAAGTACTTGTCGGAGTAGTAGATCTGCTTGTGAGCCATGGCGGCGGGGGTCCGGGGGAAGCAAGCACTGGGAGGAGAGGGGAGGGGGGGTGATTAGGAGTAATAATAATAATTAAAATAAGGAGAATAATGGGATTAATGAGCAGGAGGTCGCGACTTCCGGTCGCAGGCCGAGCGAGCAGGCCGCGCGCGTAACCGCCCGCGAGGCCCCGCCCTCGATTTGAATCCGCCAGAGCGGCGCTGATTGGCCGCCGGCGCCGGCCAATCACGGAGCCCGCCCGCCCGCCGGCCACGCCCCCTCGGCGGCGGCGCGGGCCAATCAGGGGCCTGTTGCTAGGGGCGCCTGGAGGGAGGGAAGGGGAACGCGCAGCTGCGCCGGGGGGCGGGGCAGCGCATGCGCCCTGGGGGCACGAGGGCGGGTGGATGGGAGGGGCCCGCGCCTGCGCAGTCGGCCGTCGGGCGCGGGGGCCTGTTGCTAGGGGCGCCGGAGGGAGGGAAGGGGAACGCGCAGGCGCGCCGGGGGGCGGGGCAGCGCATGCGCCCTGGGGGCACGAGGGCGGGCGGATGGGAGGGGCCCGCGCCTGCGCAGTCGGCCGTCGGGCGCGGGGGCCTGTTGCTAGGGGCGCCGGAGGGAGGGAAGGGGAACGCGCAGGCGCGTGGGAGGGGGGCAGCGCATGCGCCCCGGGGGCACGAGCGGCGGGCGGATGGGAGGGCGCGCGCCTGCGCCGTCGGCCGTCGGGCGTCTGTTGCTAGGGGCGCCGGAGGGAGGGAAGGGGAACGCGCAGGCGCGCGGGAGGTGGGGGGCAGCGCATGCGCCCTGGGGGCACGAGGGCGGGCGGATGGGAGGGGCGCGCGCCTGCGCAGTCGGCCGTCGGGCGCGGGGGCCTGTTGCTAGGGGCGCCGGAGGGAGGGAAGGGGAACGCGCAGGCGCGCCGGGGGAGGAGTGGGGCAGCGCATGCGCCCCAGGGGCACGAGCGGCGGGCGGATGGGAGGGGCCTGCGCCTGCGCAGTCGGCCGTCGGGCGCGGGGGCCTGTTGCTAGGGGCGCCGGAGAGAAGGGGAACGCGCTGGCGCGCCGGGGGGCGGGGCAGCGCATGCGCCCTGGGGGCACGAGGGCGGGCGGATGGGGGGCACGCGCCTGCGCCGTCGGGCGCGGGGGCCTGTTGCTAGGGGCGCCGGAGGGAGGGAAGGGGAACGCGCAGGCGCGCGGGAGAGGGGGGGGGCAGCGCATGCGCCCCAGGAGCACGAGCGGCGGGCGGATGGGGGGGCACGCGCCTGCGCCGTCGGGCGCGGGGGCCTGTTGCTAGGGGCGCCGGAGGGAGGGAAGGGGAACGCGCAGGCGCGCCAGGGGGGCGGGGGGGGGGGCCGCGCATGCGCCCTGGGGGCACGAGGGCGGGCGGATGGGAGGGGACGCGCGCCTGCGCCGTCGGGCTCGGGGGCCTGTTGCTAGGGGCGCCGGAGGGAGGGAAGGGGAACGCGCAGGCGCGCCGGGGGAGGAGGGGGGCAGCGCATGCGCCCCAGGGGCACGAGCGGCGGGCGGATGGGAGGGGCGCGCGCCTGCGCCGTCGCCCGTCGGGCGCGGTTGCCCGGCAACGGGAAGGGACACGCCCACCTGGACGGGGTGGGGAAGGCCGGCAGGGGGCGCTCGCCGGAGGATCTCAATAATAATCATTCATTCATTCCGTCCTATTTACTGAGCGCCTCCTGTGCACTGTGCTGAGCGCTTGGAGGAAAGGTGACCGCCTTGAAAGGCTGGGGGCCTGGGTTCTAATCCTCCCCCCTCTGGTATTTTTAGACTGGGATGTTGATGTTGCCAACTTGGACTTCCCAAGCGCTTAGTACAGTGCTCTGCACCCAGGAAGCGCTCAATAAATACCACTGATTGATTGATTGATTGGTATGAGAGTGGAAAAGAAATTGTAAATGCAGAGGAGGATTTAGAATAAATCACCCGGGAGGGCTGAGGTCAGATTTGAAGCGCTTAGTACAGTGCTCTGCACACAGTAAGCGCTCAGTAAGTAGGACTGAATGAATGAATGAATGAATAAGCGCTTACTAGGTGCCAAACACTGATCATAATAATGATAATAATGGTATTTGTTAGGCGCTTACTATGTGTCATACGCTAATAATAACAATAATGGTATTTGTTAGGCGCTTACTATGTGTCAAACACTAATAATAATAATAATGGTATTTGTTAGGCCCTTACTATGTGTCGAACACTAATAATAATGATAATGGTATTTGTAGGCGCTTACTATGTGTCAAACGCTAATAATAACGATAATGGTATTAGGCACTTACTATGTGTCAAACTAATAATAATGATAATGGCATTTGTTAGGGGCTTACTATGTGTCAAACACTAATAATAATGATAATGGTATTTGTTAGGCGCTTACTATGTGTCAAACACTAATAATAATGATAATGGTATTTGTTAGGTGCTTACTATGTCAAACACTAATAATAATGATAATGGTATTTGTTAGGTGCTCACTATGTGTCAAACTAATAATAACAATAATGGCATTTGTTAGGCGCTCACTATGTGTCAAACACTAATAATAACGATAATGGTATTTGTTAGGTGCTCACTATGTGTCAAACACTAATAATAACGATAATGGCATTTGTTAGGCGCTCACTATGTGTCAAACACTAATAATAACGATAATGGTATTTGTTAGGCGCTCACTATGTGTCAAACACTAATAATAACGATAATGGTATTTGTTAGGCGCTTACTATGTGTCAAACACTAATAATAATGATAATGGTATTTGTTAGGCGCTTACTATGTGTCAAACACTAATAATAATGATAATGGTATTTGTGAGGTGCTTACTATGTCAAACACTAATAATAATGATAATGGTATTTGTTAGGCACTTACTATGTGTCAAACGCTAATAATAACGATAATGGTATTTGTTAAGCGCTTACTAGGTGCCAAACACTCTAATAATAAAAATAATGATGGTATTTTTTAAGCGCTTACTAGGTGCCAAACACTCTAATAACAATAATAATAATGATGGCATTTGTTAAGCGCTTACCATAAGCCAAACACTCTAATAATAATAATAATAAAAATAATGATGGTATTTGTTAAGCGCTTACTAGGTGCCAAACACTCCTCTAATAACAAGAATGATAATAATGATGGCATTTGTTAAGCGCTTACCATAAGCCAAACACTCTAATAATAATAATAATAAAAATAATGATGGTATTTGTTAAGTGCTTACTAGGTGCCAAACACTCTTATAACAATAATAATAATGATGGAATTTAAGTACTTACCATAAGCCAAACACTCTAATAATAATAGTAATAAAAATAACGATGGTATTTGTTAAGCGCTTACTAGGTGCCAAACACTCTAATAATAATAATAACAATAATAACGGTGGCATTAGTTAAGCGCTTACCATAAGCCAAACACTCTAATAATAATAATAAAAATAATGATGGTGCTTGTTTAGCGCTTACTAGGTGCCAAACACTCTAATAATAAAAATAATGATGGTATTTTTTAAGCGCTTACTAGGTGCCAAACACTCTAATAACAATAATAATAATGATGGCATTTGTTAAGCGCTTACCATAAGCCAAACACTCTAATAATAATAATAATAATAAAAATAATGATGGTATTTGTTCAGCGCTTACTAGGTGCCGAACAGTCTAATAATCATAATAAAAATAATGATGGTATTTGTTTAGCGCTTACTAGGTGCCAAACACTCCTCTAATTACAATAATGATAATAATGATGGTGGTGGTTAAGCGCTTACCATAAGCCAAACACTCTAATAATCATAATAAAAATAATGATGGTATTTGTTTAGCGCTTACTAGGTGCCAAACACTCCTCTAATAACAATAATGATAATAATGATGGTGGTGGTGAAGTGCTTACCATAAGCCAAACACTCTAATAATAATAATAAAAATAATGATGGTATTTGTAAGCGCTTACTAGGTGCCACACTGTAATAATAATAATAATAATAATAATGATGACATTTCTTAAGTGCTTACCATAAGCCAAACACTCTAATAATCATAACAAAAATAATGATGGTATTTGTTAAGCGCTTACTAGGTGCCAAACACTCTAATAATCATAATAAAAATAATGATGGTATTTGTTTAGCGCTTACTAGGTGCCAAACACTCCTCTAATAACAATAATGATAATAATGATGGTGGTGGTTAAGCACTTACCATAAGCCAAACATTCTAAAAATAATAATAATAAAAATAATGATGGTATTTGTTCAGCGCTTACTAGGTGCCACACTGTAATAATAATAATAATAATAATAATAATAATAATGGCATTTCTTAAGTGCTTACCATAAGCCAAACACTCTAATAATCATAATAAAAATAATGATGGTATTTGTTAAGCGCTTACTAGGTGCCAAACACTCTAATAATAATAATAAAAATAATGATGGTATTTGTTTAGCGCTTACTAGGTGCCAAACACTCCTCTAATAACAATAATGATAATAATGATGGTGGTGGTTAAGCGCTTACCATAAGCCAAACACTCTAATAATCATAATAAAAATAATGATGGAATTTGTTTAGCGCTTACTAGGTGCCAAACACTCCTCTAATAACAATAATGATAATAATGATGGTGGTTGTTAAGCGCTTACCATAAGCCAAACATTCTAAAAATAATAATAATAAAAATAATGATGGTATGTGTTAAGTGCTTACTAGGTGCCACACTGTAATAATAATAATAATAATAATAATAATGATGACGACATTTCTTAAGCGCTTACCATAAGCCAAACACTCTAATAATCATAATAAAAATAATGATGGTATTTGTTTAGCGCTTACTAGGTGTCAAACACTCCTCTAATAACAATAATGATAATAATGATGGTGGTGGTTAAGCGCTTACCATAAGCCAAGCACTCTAATAATCATAATAAAAATAATGATGGTATTTGTTAAGCGCTTACTAGGTGCCAAACACTCTAATAACAATAATAATAATGATTGAATTTAAGCACTTACCATAAGCCAAACACTCTAATAATCATAATAAAAATAATGATGGTATTTGTTTAGCGCTTACTAGGTGCCAAACACTCTAATAATCATAATAAAAATAATGATGGTATTTGTTTAGCGCTTACTAGGTGCCAAACACTCCTCTAATTACAATAATGATAGTAATGATGGTGGTGGTTAAGCGCTTACCATAAGCCAAACACTCTAATAATAATAATAAAAATAATGATGGTATTTGTTTAGCGCTTACTAGGTGCCAAACACTCCTCTAATAACAATAATGATAATAATGATGGTGGTGGTGAAGTGCTTACCATAAGCCAAACACTCTAATAATAATAATAAAAATAATGATGGTATTTGTAAGCGCTTACTAGGTGCCACACTGTAATAATAATAATAATAATAATAATGATGACATTTCTTAAGTGCTTACCATAAGCCAAACACTCTAATAATCATAACAAAAATAATGATGGTATTTGTTAAGCGCTTACTAGGTGCCAAACACTCTAATAATCATAATAAAAATAATGATGGTATTTGTTTAGCGCTTACTAGGTGCCAAACACTCCTCTAATAACAATAATGATAATAATGATGGTGGTGGTTAAGCGCTTACCATAAGCCAAACATTCTAAAAAATGGACTGAAATAATAACAATTATTCATATTCTGTCTGTTGTGGGCGGCTTGCTGTGCTGCTGGGCATCCCCTGTGTGCTGAACGCTGTACTGGGCGCTTGCGGTACAGTGCTGAGTGTCTACTATGTGCCGAGCACTGTACTGGGTGTCCACCTCTGCGAGACCAGTTCCGTGTCCTCCCCCATCCTCCTCTTCTTCCTCTCCTTCGTCCTCCTCCTCCTTTCCCTTCCTCCTCCTCTTTCTCCTCATCCTCTTCTCCCTTTCTCCTCCTCCTCCTCCTTGTCCTTTCCCTTTCCTCCTCTTCCTCCTCCTCCTCTCCTTTTCCTTCTCCTTCTCTTTTCCTCTTCCGCTCCCTTTTTCCTTCTCCTCCTCCTTGTCCTTTCCCTTTCCTCCTCTTCCTCCTCCTTCTCTCCCTTTTTCCTCCTCCTCCTCCTCTTTTCCTCTTCCGCTCCCTTTTTCCTTCTCCTCCTCCTCCTCCTCTTTTCCTCTTCCTCTCCCTTTTTCCTTCTTCTCCTCTTTTCCTCTTCCTCTCCCTTTTTCCTTCTTCTCCTCTTTTCCTCTTCCTCTCCCTTTTTCCTTCTTCTCCTCCTCCTCTTTTCCTCTTCCTCTCCCTTTTTCCTTCTTCTCCTCCTCCTCTTTTCCTCTTCCTCTCCCTTTTTCCTTCTTCTCCTCCTCCTCTTTTCCTCTTCCTCTCCCTTTTTCCTTCTCTTCCTCCTCTTCTCCCTTTTCCCCTTCTCTTATTCTCCTCTTCCTCTCCCTTTTTCCTTCTTCTCCTCCTCTTCTCTTTTTCCTCCTCCTCTTCTCCCTTTTTCCTCCTTCCCCTCTTCCTCTCCCTTTTTCCTCCTCCTCTTCCTCTTCCTCTTCTCCCTTTTTCCTCCTCCTCTTTTTCCTCCTCTCCCCTTTGCCTCCTCTTCTTCCTCCTCTTCTCCCTTTTTCCTTCTCCTCCTCCTCTTCTCCCTTTTTCCTCCTCTTCTCCTCCTCTCCCTTTTTCCTCCTCCTCTTCCTCCTCTTCTCCCTTTTTCCTTCTCCTTCTCCTCGTCTCCCTTTTTCCTCCTCTTCTCCTCCTCTCCCTTTTTCCTCCTCCTCTTCCTCTTCCTCCTCTTCTCCCTTTTTCCTTCTCCTCCTCCTCGTCTCCCTTTTTCCTCCTCTTCTCCTCCTCTCCCTTTTTCCTCCTCCTCTTCCTCTTCCTCCTCTTCTCCCTTTTTCCTCCTCCTCCTCTTCTCCCTTTCTCCTCCTCTTCTCCTCCTGGTCTTCTCCCTTTCCTCCTCCTCTTCTTCTCCCTTTTTCCTCCTCTCCCTTTTCCTCCTCCTCTTCTTCTCCCTTTTTCCTCCTCTCCCTTTTCCTCCTCCTCTTCTCCCTTTTCCCTCCTCTTCTCCCTTTTTCCCCCTCCTCCTCGTCTCCTCTCCCTTTATCCTCCTCTTCCCCCTCCACCTCTGCTTCTTCTCCTCCTCCTCTTCTTTTCCCTTTTTTCCTCCTCTTCTCCCTTTTTCCTCCTCCTTCTCTTCTCTTCCTCCCCTTCTCCTTCTCTTCCTCTCCTCCTCCTCTTCTTCTTCCTCCTCCTCCCCCTCTTTCCTTCTCCTCCTCTTCTACTTCCCTGTTCCTCCTCCTCCTCTTCCTTTTTCTTCCTCCTCCTCTTCTCCCTCCTCCTGTGTCCAATGGCGACGGAGCCCCTGAGCCCCCCGGGGGACCACCTCATCACCTTGTCTCTCTCTCTCCCCCAGCGCTTAGCACAGTGCTCGGCACAGCGTAAGCACTTCACAAATCCCATAAAAAGACAAAAGAGCCAGAGAGGAAGCAGAGACAGAAGCAGGGACAGAGACGGGCAGAAACAGAGAGAGACGAGGGCAGAGACAATAATAATAATAATAATAATAATAATAATAATAATAATAATGGCATTTATTAAGCACTTACTATGTGCCAAGCACTGTTCTAAGCGCCAGGGAGGTTACAGGGTGATGAGGTTGTCCCCCGGGGGGCTCCCAGTCTTCACCCCCATTTTCCAGAGGAGGGAACTGAGGCCCAGAGAAGGGAAGCGACTTGCCCAAAGTAACCCAGCTGACAATTGGTGGAGTCGGGATTTGAACCCAGGGCCTCGGACTCCAAAGCCCGGGCTCTTCCCACTGAGCCCCGCTGCTTCTCGTGAAGCAGCACAAAAGGCAGAGGCAGAGACAGAGGCAGAGACAGAAGCAGAGACAGAGAGACAGAGGCAGAAGCAGAGACAGAGGCAGAAGCAGAGACAGAGGCAGAGACAGAGACAGAAGCAGAGACAGAGGCAGAGGCAGAGACAGAGGCAGAGACAGAGACAAGGGCAGAGACATAAGGCAGTGGCAGAGACAGAAGCAGAGACAGAGACAGAGACAGAGGCAGAGACAGAGGCGGAAGCAGAGACAAAGAGAGAGACAAGGGCAGAGACATAAGGCAGTGGCAGAGACAGAAGCAGAGACAGAGAGACAAGCAGAGACAGAAACAGGCAGAGACAGAAGCAGAGACAGAGACAGAAGCAGAGACAGAGGCAGAGGCAGAGGCAGAGACAGAAGCAGAGACACAGACAGAGGCAGAGACAGAGAGACAGAGACAGAGGCAGAGACAGAAGCAGAGACAGCAGAGACAGAGGCAGAGACAGAAGCAGAGACACAGGCAGAAGCAGAGACAGAAACAGGCAGAGACAGAAGCAGAGACAGAGACAGAGGCAGAGACAGGCAGAAGCAGAGACAGAGACAGAAGCAGAGACAGAGGCAGAAGCAGAGACAGAGGCAGAGACACAGAGGCAGAGACAGAGACAGAGGCAGAAACAGAGACAGAGGCAGAGACAGAGGCGGAAGCAGAGACAGAGGCAGAGACAGGGGCAGAGACGGGCAGAAGCAGAGACAGAGAGAGACAAGGGCAGAGACATAAGGCAGTGGCAGAGACAGAGGCAGAGACAGAAGCAGAGACAGAAACAGGCAGAGACAGAAGCAGAGACAGAGACAGAGGCAGAGACAGGCAGAAGCAGAGACAGAGACAGAAGCAGAGACAGAGGCAGAAGCAGAGACAGAGGCAGAGACACAGACAGAGGCAGAGACAGAGACAGAGGCAGAAACAGAGACAGAGGCAGAGACAGAGGCGGAAGCAGAGACAGAGGCAGAGACAGGGGCAGAGACAGGCAGAAGCAGAGACAGAGAGAGACAAGGGCAGAGACATAAGGCAGTGGCAGAGACAGAGGCAGAGACAGAAGCAGAGACACAGGCAGAAGCAGAGACAGAAACAGGCAGAGACAGAAGCAGAGACAGAGACAGAGGCAGAGACAGAGACAGAGGCAGAGGCAGAGACAGAAGCGGAGACAGAGGCAGAGACAGAGGTGGAAACAGAGACAGAGGCAGAGACAGAAGCAGAGACAGCAGAGACAGAGGCAGAGACAAGCAGAGACAGAGAGAGACAAGGGCAGAGACATAAGGCAGTGGCAGAGACAGAAGCAGAGACAGCAGAGACAGAGGCAGAAGCAGAGACAGAGACAGAAGCAGAGACAGAGACAGGGACAAGCATGAGACAGAGGCAGAGACAGAGGCAGAAGCAGAGGCAGAGGCAGAGACAGAAGCAGAGACAGCAGAGACAGAGGCAGAAGCAGAGACAGAGGCAGAGACAGAGACAGAGACAGGGACAAGCATGAGACAGAGGCAGAGACAGAGGCAGAAGCAGAGATAGAGGCAGAGACAGAAGCAGAGACAGCAGAGACAGAGGCAGAGACAGAAGCAGAGACAGACAGAAGCGGAGACAGAGACAGAGAGAGACAAGGGCAGAGACATAAGGCAGTGGCAGAGACAGAAGCAGAGACAGAGGCAGAGACAGAAGCAGAGACAGGAAGAGAGAGACAGAGATAAGGGCAGAGACAAGGCAGTGGCAAAGACAAGCAGAGACAGAGGCAGAGACAGAGGCAGAAGCAGAGACAGAGGCAGAGACAGAAGCAGAGACAGCAGAGACAGAGGCAGAGACAGACAGAAGCGGAGACAGAGAGAGAGAGAGACAAGGGCAGAGACATAAGGCAGTGGCAGAGACAGAGGCAGAAGAGACAGAAGCAGAGGCAGAAGCAGAGACAGAGACAGCGGCAGAGACACAGACGGGCAGAGACATAAGCAGAGACAGAGGCAGAAACAGAGGCAGAGACAGAGGCAGAGACAGAGGCAGAGACAGGCAGAGGCAGAGACAGAAGCAGAGACAGAGACAGAGACAGACAAGGGCAGAGACATAAGGCAGTGGCAGATGCAGAGATAGAAACAGAGGCAGAGACAGAGGCAGAGACAGAGGCGGAAGCAGAGACAGAGACAGAGGCAGAGACAGAGGCGGAAGCAGAGGCAGAAGCAGAGACAGAGACAGAGAGAGACAGGAGCAGAGACAGAGGCTGAGGCAGAAGCAGAGACAGAGGCAGAGACAGAAGCAGAGACAGAGACATAGAAGCAGAGAGACAGAAGCAGACACAGAAGCAGAGACAGAAACAGAGACAGAGACAGAAGCAGAGACAGAAGCAGAGACAGACAGAGACATAAGCAGAGACAGAGACAGAAGCAGACTGCAGAGACAGAAGCAGAGACATAAGCAGAGACAGCAGAGACAGAGGCAGAGACAGAGGCAGAGACAGAGGCAGAGACAGAAGCAGAGATGGAGACATAGAAGCAGAGAGACAGAAGCAGACACAGAAGCAGAGACAGAAACAGAGACAGAGACAGAAGCAGAGACAGAAGCAGAGACAGACAGAGACATAAGCAGAGACAGAGACAGAAGCAGACTGCAGAGACAGAAGCAGAGACATAAGCAGAGACAGCAGAGACAGAGGCAGAGACAGAGGCAGAGACAGAGGCAGAGACAGAAGCAGAGACAGAGACATAGAAGCAGAGAGACAGAAGCAGACACAGAAGCAGAGACAGAAACAGAGACAGAGACAGAAGCAGAGACAGAAGCAGAGACAGACAGAGACATAAGCAGAGACAGAGACAGAAGCAGACTGCAGAGACAGAAGCAGAGACATAAGCAGAGACAGCAGAGACAGAGGCAGAGACAGAGGCAGAGACAGAGGCAGAGACAGAAGCAGAGACAGAGACATAGAAGCAGAGAGACAGAAGCAGACACAGAAGCAGAGACAGAAACAGAGACAGAGACAGAAGCAGAGACAGAAGCAGAGACAGACAGAGACATAAGCAGAGACAGAGACAGAAGCAGACTGCAGAGACAGAAGCAGAGACATAAGCAGAGACAGCAGAGACAGAGGCAGAGACAGAGGCAGAGACAGAGGCAGAGACAGAAGCAGAGATGGAGACAGAGACAGCGGCAGAGACAAAGGCAGAACCAGAGACAGAGACAAACGGGGCCTGGGACAGTCAGGAAGGGGTTACAGAGCCCGGGAGCGGGGGTGGGGGGTGGATGCTATATGACCTTGGGCAAGTCACTTCACTTCTCTGGGCCTCAGTTCCCTCATCTGGAAAATGGGGATGAAGACCGGGAGCCCCACATGGGACAACCTCATCACCTTGTATCCCCCCCCAGCGCTTAGAACAGTGCTTGGCACCTAGTAAGCGCTTCACAAATACCATTATTATTATTATTATTATTATTATTATTATTATTATTATTATTATTATTATTCTAAGTGTCGAGGAGAGGAGGGGTCCTGGCGCGAAGTGGTGGCGCCCCCTGGCGGCCACGGGCGACATAGTCCATCATAGCGCAGGTAGGGGCGCCCCCTGGCGGACGCGGGCGGCATCGTCAACCGCTGAGCGGGGCCGGCGCGCCCTCTGGCGGCCGCGGGCGGCATCGTCCATCACAGCGCGGGGTAGGGGGCGCCCTCTGGTGGCCTCGGGCGGCATCGTCAACCGCTGAGTGGGGCAGGCGCGCCCTCTGGCGGCCGCCATCGTCCATCACAGCGCGGGGTAGGGGGCGCCCTCTGGCGGCCGAGGCCGGCATCGTCCATCACAGCGCGATGTAGGGGCGCCCTCTGGCGGCATCGTCCATCACAACGCGGAGCGCATTCAGGGCATGATCCCCCCCCCCCCTTAATGATAATAATGATAATAATAATAATAATAATAGTACTTATTAAGCGCTTGCTACATGGCAGGCACTGTGCTAAACGCTGCAGCGTGGCTCAGTGGGTAGAGCCCGGGATTGGGCTGTATATATGCATGTACGTATTTATTACTCTATTTATTTATTTATTTATTTTATTTGTACGTATTTATTACTCTATTTATTTATCTATTTTATTGGTACGTATTTATTACTCCATTTATTCATCTATTTTATTTGTACGTATTTATTCCATTTATTTTATCTTGTGACTATGTTTTGTTTCGTCGCCTGTCTCCCCCTTCTAGACTGTGGGCCCGCCGTTGGGTAGGGACCATCTCTAGATACTAATAATAATAATAATAATAATAATAATAATAATAATAATAATAATAATGTTGGCATTTATTAAGCGCTTACTATGTGCAAAGCACTGTTCTAAGCGCTGGGGGGGCTACACGGTGATCAGGCTGTCCCACGCGGGGCTCACAGTCTCAATCCCCATTTCGCAGATGAGGGAACTGAGGCTCAGAGAAGTTAAGTGACTTGCCTAAGGCCCCACAGCAGACGTGCGGTAGAGCCGGGATTCGAACCCAGGACCTCGGACTCCAAAGCCCGGGCTCTTTCCACTGAGCCACGCGGCTTCTATGTTGCGGCTTGGACTTGGATGTTGCCAACTTGTCCTTCCCAAGCGCTCAGTACAGTGCTCTGCACACAGGAAGCGCCCAATAAATAGGATTGAATGAATTGGGAGTCAGAGGTCGTGGGTTCGAATCCCGCCGCTCCAACTGTTCATTCATTCATTCATTCAGTCGTATTTACTGGGCGCCCACTGCGTGCAGAGCACTGTACTAAGCGCTTGGGAAGTCCGAGTTGGCAATATAATTGCTAGCTGTGTGACCGTGGATAAGTCCCTTCCCTTCTCTGGGCCTCAGTTTCCTCCTCTGTAAAATGGGGATGAAGACCGGGAGCCCCCCGGGGGACAACCTCATCGCCTTGTATCCTCCCCAGCGCTTACAACAGTGCTTGGCCCATAGTAAGCGCTTAATAAGTGCCATTATTATTATTATTATTATTATTATTATTGTTACAAGGTCATGAGATGGGACCCAATCCCTGTCCCGCGTGGGGTTCACATTCATTCATTCATTCATTCATTCATTCAATCGTATTTATTGAGCGCTGGACTAAGCTTATCGGGGGGGGGGGCGGGAATGCCCGTAATTCATTCATTCAATAGTATTTGTTGAGCGCCTCATGTGTGCAGAGCGCTTAGTCCAGTGCTCTGCACACAGTAAGCGCTCAATCAATACAATTGATTGATTGATCGACTCTATCAATCATTCTATCGATTCTAGCCTGTGAGCCCGCTGTTGGGTCGGGCCCGTCTCTAGATGTTGCCAACTTGCCCTTCCCAAGCGCTCAGTACAGTGCTCTGCACACAGTAAGTGCTCAATAAATATGATTGAAGGAGGAAGTGCTCAATAAATACGACTGGTTGAATGAATGAATGCAGCCAGGATTAGGAGCTCCATGTGTTGCCAACTTGGACTTCCCAAGCGCTCAGTACAGTGCTCCACACACAGTAAGCGCTCAATAAATACGACTGAAGAAGTGCTCAATAAGATTGGTTGAATGAATGAATGAATGCAGCCAGGATTAGGAGCTCCATGTGTTGCCAGCTTGTACTTCCCAAGCGCTCAGTACAGTGCTCTGCACACAGTAAGCGCTCAAGAAATACGATTGAAGGAAGTGCTCAATAAATACGATTAGTTGAATGAATGAATGAATGCAGCCAGGATTAGGAGCTCCATGTGTTGCCAGCTTGTTCTTCCCAAGCGCTCAGTACAGTGCTCTGCACACAGTAAGCGCTCAATAAATACGATTGAAGGAGGAAGTGCTCAATGAATACGATTGGTTGAATGAATGAATGAATGCAGCCAGGATTAGGAGCTCCATGTGTTGCTAGCTTGTCCTTCCCAAGCGCTCAGTACAGTGCTCTGCACACAGTAAGCGCTCAATAAATACGATTGAAGAAGGAAGTGCTCAATAAATACGATTGGTTGAATGAATGAATGAATGCAGCCAGGATTAGGAGCTCCATGTGTTGCCAGCTTGTCCTTCCCAAGCGCTCAGTACAGTGCTCTGCACACAGGAAGCGCTCAATAAATACGATTGAAGAAGTGCTCCATAAATACGATTTGTTGAATGAATGAATGAATGAATGAATGCAGCCAGGATTAGGAGCTCCATATGTTGCCAACTTGGACTTCCCAAGCGCTCAGTACAGTGCTCTGCAGACAGTAAGTGCTCAATAAATACGATTGAAGAAGGAAGCGCTCAATAAATACGATTGGTTGAATGAATGAATGAATGCAGCCAGGATTAGGAGCTCCATGTGTTGCCAACTTGGACTTCCCAAGCGCTCAGTACAGTGCTCCGCACACAGGAAGCGCTCAATAAATACGATTGAAGAAGGAAGTGCTCAATAAATACGATTGGTTGAATGATGAATGAATGAATGCAGCCAGGATTAGGAGCTCCATGTACTTCCCAAGCGCTTAGTACAGTGCTCTGCACATAGTAAGCGCTCAATAAATACGATTGAAGAAGGAAGTGCTCAATAAATACGATTGGTTGAATGAATGAATGAATGAATGAATGCAGCCAGGATTAGGAGCTCCATGTACTTCCCAAGCGCTTAGTACAGTGCTCTGCACATAGTAAGCGCTCAATAAATACGATTGAAGAAGGAAGTGCTCAATAAATACGATTGGTTGAATGAATGAATGAATGAATGAATGCAGCCAGGATTAGGAGCTCCATGTGTTGCCAACTTGTCCTTCCCAAGCGCTCAGTACAGTGCTCTGCACACAGGAAGCGCTCAATAAATACGATTGAAGAAGGAAGTGCTCCATAAATACGATTGGTTGAATGAATGAATGAATGCAGCCAGGATTAGGAGCTCCATGTGTTGCCAACTTGTCCTTCCCAAGCGCTTAGTACAGTGCTCTGCACACAGTAAGCGCTCAATAAATACGACTGAAGAAGTGCTCAATAAATACGATTGGTTGAATGAATGAATGAATGCAGCCAGGATTAGGAGCTCCATGTGTTGCCAACTTGGACTTCCCAAGCGCTCAGTACAGTGCTCTGCACACAGTAAGCGGTCAATAAATACGGTTGAAGAAGTGCTCAATAAATACGATTGGTTGAATGAATGAATGAATGAATGCAGCCAGGATTAGGAGCTCCATGTGTTGCCAACTTGGACTTCCCAAGCGCTCAGTACAGTGCTCTGCACACAGTAAGTGCTCAATAAATACGATTGATGATGATGATAGTACAGTGCTCTGCACACAGTAAGCGCTCAATAAATACAATTGAAGAAGGAAGTGCTCAATAAATACGATTGGTTGAATGAATGAATGAATGAATGCAGCCAGGATTAGGAGCTCCATGTGTTGCCAACTTGTCCTTCCCAAGCGCTTAGTACAGTGCTCTGCACATAGTAAGCGCTCAATAAATACGATTGAAGAAGTGCTCCATAAATACGATTGGTTGAATGAATGAATGCAGCCAGGATTAGGAGCTCCATGTGTTGCCAACTTGTCCTTCCCAAGCGCTTAGTACAGTGCTCTGCACACAGTAAGTGCTCAATAAATACGGTTGAAGAAGTGCTCAATAAATACGATTGGTTGAATGAATGAATGAATGAATGAATGAATGCAGCCGGGATTAGGAGCTCCATGTGTTGCCAACTTGGACTTCCCAAGCGCTCAGTACAGTGCTCTGCACACAGTAAGTGCTCAATAAATACGATTGAAGAAGGAAGTGCTCAATAAATACGATTGGTTGAATGAATGAATGAATGAATGCAGGCAGGATTAGAACCCAGGTCTTTCTGACTCCCGGCCTCCACCTCTTTCCACTAGGCGCCGCCGCTTCTGTGACAGAGGGGAAATGACTCATCCAAGGTCACACGGCAGACACGGGGCGAAGCAAGACTCGAACCCAGGTCCCCCGACTCCCAGCCCCGAGCTCTTTCCCCTAGGGGGCGCCGCTTCTGTAAGAGAAGGGAAATTCATTCATTCAATCGTATTTATTGAGCGCTTATTGTGTGCAGAGCACTGTACTAAGCGCTTGGGAAGGACGAGTTGGCAACGTGACTCGTCCAAGGTCACACAGCAGACGAGTGGCGGAGCCAGGATTCGAACCCGGGTCCTTCCGACCCCCAGCCCCGAGCTCTTTCCACTAGGCGGCGCCGCCGCTTCTGTAACAGAGGGGAAATGACTCGTCCAAGGTCATTCATTCATTCAATGGTATTTATTGAGCGCTTACTGTGTGCAGAGCACTGTACTAAGCGCTTGGGAAGGACAAGTTGGCAACGTGACTCATCCAAGGTCACACAGCAGAAGAGTGGCGGAGCCAGGATTCGAACCCGGGTCCTTCCGACTCCCAGCCCCGGGCTCTTTCCCCTAGGGGGCGCCGCTTCCCTAGGACGACTGAAGCGACTCGTCCAAGGTCACACAGCAGACAGTGGCGGAGCCGGGATTCGAACCCAGGTCCTTCGGACTCCCAGCCCCGGCCTCTTTCCGCTAGGAGGCCCTGCTTCTCTAAGAGAAGGGAAATGACTGGTCCAAGGTCACACAGCAGACACCGGGCGGAGTCGGAATTAGAACCCATGACCTCTGACTCTCAGCCCCGGCCTCTTTCCCCTAGGGGGCGCTGCTTCTCTAAGAGAAGGGAAATGACTCGTCCAAGGTCACACAGCAGCAGACAAGGGGCGGAGCCGGGATTAGAACCCAGGACCTCTGACTCCCAGCCCCGACCTCTTTCCGCCAGGCCGCCCGGCTTCTCTAAGAGAAGGGAAATGACTCGTCCAAGGCCACACAGCACACAAGGGGCGGAGCCGGGATTAGAACCCAGGACCTCTGACTCCCAGCCTCTTTCCGCTAGGCGGCGCTGCTTCTCTAAGACAAGGGAAATGACTCGTCCAAGGTCACACAGCAGCAGACAAGGGGCAGAGTCAGGATTAGAACCCATGACCTCTGACTCCCAGCCCCGGCCTCTTTCCCCTAGGGGGCGCCGCTTCTCTGAGGGAAGGGAAATGACTCATCCAAGGTCACACAGCAGCAGACAAGGGGCAGAGTCAGGATTAGAACCCAGGACCTCTGACTCCCAGCCCCGGCCTCTTTCCCCTAGGGGGCGCTGCTTCTCTGAGAGAAGGGAAATGACTCGCCCAAGGCCACACAGCAGACAAGGTGCGGAGCCGGGATTAGAACCCAGGACCTCTGACCCCCAGCCCTGGCCTCTTTCCCCTAGGGGGCGCTGCTTCTCTGAGAGAAGGGAAATGACTCGTCCAAGGTCACACAGCAGACGAGCGGCGGAGCCAGGATTCGAACCCGGGTCCTCTGACCCCCAGCCCCGGCCTCTTTCCCCTAGGGGGCGCTGCTTCTCTAAGAGAAGGGAAATGACTCGTCCAAGGTCACGCAGCAGACGAGCGGTGGAGCCAGAATTTGAACCCGGGTCCTCTGACTCCCAGCCCTGGCCTCTTTCCGCCAGGCTTCTCTGAGAGAAGGGAAATGACTCGTCCAAGGTCACACAGCAGACAAGGAGCGGAGGTGGGATTAGAACCCAGGACCTCTGACTCCCAGCCCCGGCCTCTTTCCGCCAGGCCGCCCGGCTTCTCTAAGAGAAGGGAAATGACTCGTCCGAGGTCACACAGCAGACGAGCGGCGGAGCCAGGATTTGAACCCGGGTCCTCTGACTCCCAGCCCCGGCCTCTTTCCCCTAGGGGGCGCTGCTTCTCTGAGAGAAGGGAAATGACTCGTCCAAGGTCGCACAGCGGACGAGCGGCGGAGCCAGGATTTGAACCCCGGTCCTCTGACCCCCAGCCCCAGCCTCTATCCCCTAGGGGGCGCCGCTTCTCTAAGGGAAATGACTCGTCCAAGGTCACACAGCGGACAAGGGGCGGAGCATGGATTAGAACCCAGGACCTCTGACTCCCAGCCCCGGCCTCTTTCCTCTAGGGGGCGCTGCTTCTCTGAGAGAAGGGAAATAATAATAATAATAATAATAATGGCATTTATTAAGCGCTTACTACGTGCAAAGCACTGTTCTAAGCGCTGGAAATGACTCGTCCAAGGTCACACAGCGGACGAGGGGCGGAGCCGGGATTTGAACCCAGGACCTGTGACTCCCAGCCCTGGCCTCTTTCCCCTAGGGGGCGCCGCTTCTCTGAGAGAAGGGAAATGACTCGTCCAAGGTCACACAGCAGACAAGGGGCGGAGCCGGGATTAGAACCCATGACCTCTGACTCCCAGCCCCGGCCTCTATCCCCTAGGGGGCGCTGCTTCTCTGAGAGAAGGGAAATGACTCGTCCAAGGTCACACAGCAGACAAGGGATTAGAACCCAGGACCTCTGACTCCCAGCCCCGGCCTCTTTCCCCTGGGGGGCTCCGCTTCTCTAAGAGAAGGGAAATGACTCATCCAAGGTCACACAGCAGACAAGGGATTAGAACCCATGACCTCTGACTCCCAGCCCCGGCCTCTTTCCGCCAAGGCCGCCCGGCTTCTCTAAGAGAGGGGAAATGACTCGTCCAAGGTCACACAGCAGACAAGGGGCAGAGTCAGGATTAGAACCCAGAACCTCTGACCCCCAGCCCCGGCCTCGTTCCTCTAGGGGGCGCTGCTTCTCTGAGAGAAGGGAAATGACTCGTCCAAGGTCACGCAGCAGACGAGCGGTGGAGCCGGAATTTGAACCCGGGTCCTCTGACTCCCAGCCCCGGCCTCTTTCCTCTAGGGGGCGCCGCTTCTCTGGGAGAAGGGAAATGACTCGTCCAAGGTCACGCAGCAGCAGACAAGGGGCGGAGCCGGGATTATTAGAACCCAGGACCTCTGACTCCCAGCCTCCGCCTCTTTCCCCTAGGGGGCGCTGCTTCTCTAAGAGAAGGGAAACGACTCGTCCAAGGTCACACAGCAGACAAGGGATTAGAACCCAGGACCTCTGACTCCCAGCCCCGGCCTCTTTCCGCCAAGGCCGCCCGGCTTCTCTAAGAGAGGGGAAATGACTCGTCCAAGGTCACACAGCAGACAAGGGGCAGAGTCAGGATTAGAACCCAGAACCTCTGACCCCCAGCCCCGGCCTCGTTCCTCTAGGGGGCGCTGCTTCTCTGAGAGAAGGGAAATGACTCGTCCAAGGTCACGCAGCAGACGAGCGGTGGAGCCGGAATTTGAACCCGGGTCCTCTGACTCCCAGCCCCGGCCTCTTTCCTCTAGGGGGCGCCGCTTCTCTGGGAGAAGGGAAATGACTCGTCCAAGGTCACGCAGCAGCAGACAAGGGGCGGAGCCGGGATTATTAGAACCCAGGACCTCTGACTCCCAGCCTCCGCCTCTTTCCCCTAGGGGGCGCTGCTTCTCTAAGAGAAGGGAAACGACTCGTCCAAGGTCACACAGCAGACAAGGGATTAGAACCCAGGACCTCTGACTCCCAGCCCCGGCCTCTTTCCGCCAAGGCCGCCCGGCTTCTCTAAGAGAGGGGAAATGACTCGTCCAAGGTCACACAGCAGACAAGGGGCAGAGTCAGGATTAGAACCCAGAACCTCTGACCCCCAGCCCCGGCCTCGTTCCTCTAGGGGGCGCTGCTTCTCTGAGAGAAGGGAAATGACTCGTCCAAGGTCACGCAGCAGACGAGCGGTGGAGCCGGAATTTGAACCCGGGTCCTCTGACTCCCAGCCCCGGCCTCTTTCCGCCAGGCTTCTCTAAGAGAAGGGAAATGACTCGTCCAAGGCCACACAGCACACAAGGGGCGGAGCCGAGATTAGAACCCAGGACCTCTGACTCCCAGCCCCGGCCCCTTTCCCCTAGGGGGCGCTGCTTCTCTGAGACAAGGGAAATGACTCGTCCAAGGTCACACAGCAGCCGAGCGGTGGAGCCAGAATTTGAACCCGGGTCCTCTGACCCCCAGCCCCGGCCTCTTTCCTCTAGGGGGCGCTGCTTCTCTGGGAGAAGGGAAATGACTCGTCCAAGGTCACGCAGCAGCAGACAAGGGGCGGAGCCGGGATTAGAACCCATGACCTCTGACTCCCAGCCTCTTTCCGCTAGGTGGCGCTGCTTCTCTAAGACAAGGGAAATGACTCATCCAAGGTCACACAGCAGACGAGCGGCGGAGTCAGAATTTGAACCCGGGTCCTCTGACCCCCAGCCCCAGCCTCTTTCCCCTAGGGGGCGCTGCTTCTCTAAGAGAAGGGAAATGACTCATCCAAGGTCACACAGCGGATGAGCGGCGGAGCCAGGATTTGAACCCGGGTCCTCTGACCCCCAGCCCCAGCCTCTTTCCCCTAGGGGGCGCTGCTTCTCTAAGAGAAGGGAAATGACTCATCCAAGGTCACACAGTGGATGAGCGGCGGAGCCAGGATTTGAACCCGGGTCCTCTGACCCCCAGCCCCAGCCTCTTTCCCCTAGGGGGCGCCGCTTCTCTGAGAGAAGGGAAATGACTCGTCCGAGGTCACACAGCGCACACGGGGCGGAGCCGGGATTTGAACCCAGGACCCTCCGCCTCCTGGCCCCGGGGTCTACCCGCTAGTCCACCCCGCTTCCTCCTCCCTCCGCCTCCCCGGATTTCCGGAAGAAAAGCGGGGCAAGGGGGCGTCCCCTCGATGGTGGTGGTGGTGGGGGATATCGGAGGGGGTCCACAGAAACGGTTTATTTTAAATGTCTTCAGGATAGAGAGTTACATCATAATTATAAAAATTACTTACAGAATTAAGTAACGGCCTTTTTTTTTTTTTTTCCTTTTTCCTTTCTTTTCAAGTGTTTATACTTCTAAATGCGGGGGGCCGGGGGGGGGGGGGCGTATACGCGACGGCGGGGGGAGAGGGGAACGAAAACGGCCCCCCTCCCCCCGCCGAAACGAAACAAAAACAAAACAATAGAACAACCCCCCCCCCCCATTCCAAATAATAATAACAATAATAATTAAAAAAATTTAAAAAAAAAACGATGGAAATAAGTTCGGTCTGGGCCCCCCCACCGCCCCCCGGCCCGGTCCCACGGCGTTTCGGGGTCGGGAGTTTCGAGGGCCCCCCCCCCCGCCGCCGGGGTTTGGCACGTGGACGGGGGCACGCGTGGGGCACGCGTGTGCGGCGGGAGTTGGCGTGTTGGCGGGGGGGGACACGCGTGTAAAAATAATAATAATTAAAAGGATGAACGGAGACGGGGCGCGGGAGGGGGGGGCGTCCCCCGCGGGAAACCGCCCTCCCCCCCTAAAAACGGGGGACATGCAGGGGAGGGGGGCGTCCCTCACACTAAACACTAGGCATGCACAAGGAGGAGACCCCCCCACTCCCTCCCCCCCCCACCCCCACCCCCATTTTTTTTTGTCTTTTTTTTTTTAAATTTTGTGTGTTTTGTTTCCGCTGGGAGACTCTTTACACGGCGGGGGGCGGGCGGGGGGGGGGGGGGGGGGGCCCGACGCCAGGCGCGCACATACACACACACACACACACACACACACGCGTGCGCGGTGCGGGCGCACGCGTGCACACGGGACGACGACACGACGGCGGACACGCGGGGGGGGGGGGGGGGGGCCCAATGTACAGCGGCGCGGACGCCAGGGCTGCCGGCGGTGGGGAGCCGGGGGGGGGGGGGGGAGGAGGAGGAGGAGGAGGAAGAGGAGGAGGAGGAGGAGGAAGAGGAGGAGGAGGGAAGGAGGAAGAAGAGGAGGTAAGGAGGAGGAGGACGAGGATGGAGGGAGGAGGTGAGAAGAGGAGGAAAGGAGGAAGAGGAGGAGGAAAGGAGGAAGAGGAGGAGGAGGGAAGGAAGAAGAGGAGGAGGGAGGAGAAAGAAGAGGAGGAAAGGAGGAGGAGGAGGAGGGAGGAGGAGGACGAGGATAGAGGGAGGAGGTGAGAAGAGGAAAGGAGGAAGAGGAGGAGGAGGGAGGAAGAAGGAGGAGGGGGAGGAGGAAGAGGAGAGGAGGGAGGAGGAGGAAAGGAGGAAGAGGAAGAAATGGAGGAGGAGGAAAGGAGGAAGAGGAAGAAATGGAGGAGGAGGAGTGAAGTCAGAGGGAGGAGGAGAAGTATGGAGGGGAGGAAGAGGAGGAAGAAGAAGGAAGGAGGAGGAGGAGGAGGAGTGAAGTCAGAGGGAGGAAAAGTATGGAGGGGAGGAAGAGGAAGAAGAAGAAGGAGGAAGAAGAAGGAGGAGGAGGAGGAGGAAGAGGAGGAGGGAAGGAGGAGGAGGAGGAGAAGAAGAAGAAGAAAGAGAAGAGGAGAGGATGGGCAGGGAGGAAGATGGGGAGGGGAGGAGGAGAGGAGGTTGGAGAAGAGGAAGGGAAAGGGGAGGGATGAGGAGGAAGAGGAGGCTGAAGGTGAGGAGGAGGAGGAAGAGGAGGCTGGGGGAGGATGGGGAAGGGGAAAAGAGGGAGGGAGGAGGAGGAGGAGAATGGAGGGGAGAGGAGGAAGAGAAGAGGAGGAGGATGGAGGAGGATGGAGGAGAGGAAAAAGTGTGAGGAGGAGGAAGAGAAGAGGGGGAGGAGGAAAGGAGGAGGGACGAGGAGGGAGGAGGAGGAGGTGGGCGAGGAGGGAGGGAGGTGAGGAGAGGGACAGGGAATGGAGGAGGAGGGAAGGAGAAGGATGGAGGAGAGAGGAGGAGGCAGGGTGAGGAGGAAGAGAAGAGGAGGAGGAAAAGAGGAAGAGAGGAGGAGGGGGAAAAGAGGAGGAAAGGAGGTGAGGGGGAGGATGGAGGAGGAGGATGGAGGAGGAGGAGGAGAAAAAAGAGGTGGGATGAGGAGGAGGAGGGGAGGAGGAGGAGAGGAAGAGGAGGGGGAGGAAGCGGCGGACACAAGTGAGAAGCAGCAGAGGCCAAGGTGGGTCCCGGGGCGGGGCGGCGGGGCTGGGGGGGGGGGGGGGGGGGACGGGGCGACCCCGGCTTTAAGGCTGAACTGGGAGTCCGGGCAGGGGGGCCGGAGGCGGAGGCCCGGACCGACCCCCCGCGACCCCCCGAGTCCGCCCCGCCGGCCGTCCGGCCCCCCGCCCCGCAAGGTCCGTCCCGGGGGTCCCGGGGGCGCGGCGGCCGCCCGGGAGACGCCCCCCAGGAGCGCGTGCGTCCGTCCGTCCGTCGGTCCCGGGCGGCGGGCCGGGGGTCCCGGGGGGGGTCCCGGGGGGGGGTCCCGGGGGCCGGGCGGGCCTAGGACGTCTTGACCAGGTCGTAGACGTAGATGTGGAAGTCGTCGTCGAACTTGATGAAGTAGACGGAGGGCTTGGCCTGCACCTGGTGAATGACCATGCCAGTCCGTTTGGAGCCGTCCTCCTTGGCGTACTCCACCTGCTTGCCCACCAGGCTGTCCACCACCTCGCCGGGCTCCCGCTCCGCCGACGGGCAGTCGTCTGGACGCCCCCCCGGGGGACGGGGGGGGCACGGGGGCACGCGGGCACGGGGACGGGGACAGGCGGGTTGACGAAGACGCAGGGGCACGCGGGCATGGGGATAGATGCACGGAGATGGGGGCACGTGGGTTGACGCAGACACGGGGGCAGGCGGGCACGGAGACGGGGACACGTGGGTTGATGGACACGGGGGCACGGGGATAGATGCACGGAGATGGGGGCACGTGGGTTGACGCAGACACGGGGGCACGCGGGCATGGGGATGGACGCGCAGAGAGGGCATGGAGATGGGGACACATGACACAGACACGGGGACACGGGGGCACGGGGGCACGGGGATGGATGCACAGAGAGGACACGGAGATGGGGACACATGGGTTGACACAGACACGGGGGCATGCGGGCATGGGGATGGACGCATGGAGCGGGCACGGAGACGGGGACACGTGGGTTGACGGACATGGGGGCACGGGGACAGATGCATGGAGATGGGGGCACATGGGTTGACGGGGGACACGGGGGCACGCGGGCACGGAGACGGGGACAGGTGGGTTGACGCAGACATGGGGGCATGGGGATGGACGCACGGAGCGGGCACGGAGATGGGGACACGTGGGTTGACGCAGACACGGGGGCACGCGGGCATGGGGATGGATGCACAGAGAGGGGATGGAGATGGGGACACGTGGGTTGACGGGGGACACGGGGGCACAGAGACGGGGACACGTGGGTTGACAGACATGGGGGCACGCGGGCACAGAGATGGGGATACATGGGTCGACGCAGACACGGGGGCACGCGGGCATGGGGATGGATGCGCAGAGAGGGCATGGAGATGGGGACACGTGGGTTGACAGACATGGGGGCACACGGGCACGGGGATAGATGCACGGAGATGGGGACACATGGGTTGATGGGGGACACGGGGGCACGCGGGCACGGAGACGGGGACAGGTGGGTTGACGCAGACACGGGGGCACGGGGATGGATGCACGGAGCGGGCACGGAGATGGGGACACGTGGGTTGAGGCAGACATGGGGGCACGCGGGCACGGGGACGGACGCATAGAGCGGGCATGGAGATGGGGACACGTGGGTTGACACAGACATGGGGGCACGGGGATAGATGCACGGAGATGGGGACACATGGGTTGACGCAGACACGGGCACGCGGGCACGGGGATAGATGCGCAGAGAGGGCATGGAGATGGGGACACGTGGGTTGACGCAGACACGGGGGCACGCGGGCACATGGACAGTCGCACGGAGCGGGCACACAGGCACACGGACAGATGCACAGAGTGGGCATGGAGATGGGGCCACATGCATTGACACAGACACAGGGCCACGTGGGCACATGGACGGACACACGGAGCAGGCACAGAGATGGGGATACGTGGGTTGATGCGGACACGGGGGCACGTGGACAGACGCACAGAGACGGGGACACGCGGGTTAACACGGACATGCGAATGGATGCGGATACGGGGGCGTATGCGGACACGCCGAGCGGACACGAGCACGGGGATGCCCGCGCGGGCGCACACGCAAGCGTACACAGATACGGGGACGCGAGGGCGTAAACAGGTGGGCAGACACACAAGCGCACACGGATACGGGGACGGACGCGCACGCGAAGCAGAAATGGACGGGGGACGCGTAAGCGAATCCAGACACACACGTATGACCGGCAGACGTGGGTGGACGGACGTGGGGCGGGTACACGGGTGCACGCGGAAGCGGTGACACGGACGCGCGGGGAGACACACAAGCACGCCAGGGACACGGAGGGGACGACAGGCGTGGGAGCGGAGACCGACACGGGGACACGGACGGACACACAACGCAGGCGACACGCGGACGGACACACACGCAGAGAGAGAGAGAGGCACACGGTTAGACACCTCCGAGAGTCCCGGATGCATGTTGGGGGGGTTTGGGGGGGACGAGAGGGGCTGAGGCCCGGAGGATCATGGGAGCGGACGGGGCCCGGAGGATCATGGGAGCGGACGGGGCCCGGAGGATCATGGGGGCGGACAGGTCCCGGAGGATCATGGGAGCGGACGGGTCCCGGTGCCCAGAGGATCATGGGAGTGGACGGGTCTCCGGGCCCAGAGGATCATGGGAGCAGATGGGCCCCCGGGCCCAGAGGATCATGGGAGCGGAGAGGTCCCGGGGCCCAGGGGATCATAGGGGCGGAGGGGTCCCGGGGCCCAGAGGATCATGGGAACAGACGGGTCCCGGGGCCCAGAGGATCATGGGGGAGGAGAGGTCCCGGACCCAGAGGATCATGGGAGCGGAGAGGTCCCGGGGCCCCAAAGATCACGGGGGTGGAGGGGTCCCGGGGCCCAGAGGATCATGGGGGCAGAGGGGACACGGGGCCCAGAGGATCATGGGGGCAGAGGGGACACGGGGCCCAGAGGATCATGGGAGCAGAGGGGTCCCGGGCCCAGAGGATCATGGGGGCGGAGGGGTCCCGGGGCCCAGAGGATCATGGGGGCAGAGGGGACACGGGGCCCAGAGGATCATGGGGGCAGAGGGGACACGGGGCCCAGAGGATCATGGGAGCAGAGAGGTCCCGGGCCCAGAGGATCATGGGGGCAGAGGGGACACGGGGCCCAGAGGATCATGGGGGCAGAGGGGACACGGGGCCCAGAGGATCATGGGGGCAGAGGGGACACGGGGCCCAGAGGATCATG
This sequence comes from Tachyglossus aculeatus, assembly GCF_015852505.1. Classification (NCBI taxonomy): domain Eukaryota; kingdom Metazoa; phylum Chordata; class Mammalia; order Monotremata; family Tachyglossidae; genus Tachyglossus; species Tachyglossus aculeatus. The sequence continues at coordinate 725,985 of NW_024044869.1, read as the reverse complement.
GGAGCAGAGAGGTCCCGGGCCCAGAGGATCATGGGGGCGGAGGGGTCCTGGGGCCCAGAGGATCACGGGGCAGACAAGTCCTGGGGCGGAGAGGTACCGGGGCCCAGAGGGTCATGGGGCAGAGAGGATCATGGGGCAAGGAGGTCATGGGGCCCAGAGGCTCATGGGAGCGGACAGGTCCCGGGCCCAGAGGATCATGGGGCAGAGAGGTCCCAGGCCCAGAGGCTCATGGGGGCAGACGGGTCCCGGGGCCCGGAGGTTCATGGGAGCGGACGGGTCCCGGGGCCCGGAGGCTCATGGGGGCAGGGGGACATGGGGCCCAGAGGATCATGGGAGCGGCCGGGGACCCAGAGGATCATGGGAGCGGCCGGGTCCCGGGGCCCGGAGGCTCATGGGGGAGGAGAGGTCCCGGGCCCTGGAGGATCATGGAGCCGGAGAGGCCCCGGGGCCCAGGGGGTCATGGGGCGGACAGGCCCCGGGGCCCAGAGGATCATGGGGGCGGAGAGGTCCCGGGGCCCAGGGGATCATGGGGCTGGAGAGGTCCGGGGCCCAGAGGATCATGGGAGCGGAGAGGTCCCGGGGCCCAGAGCATCATGGGGGCGGAGGGGTCCCGGGGCCCCGAGGATCATGGGGAGGAGAGGTCCCGGACCCAGAGGATCATGGGAGTGGACAGGTCCCGGGGCCCAGAGGATCATGGGGGCAGAGGGGTCCCGGGGCCCAGGGGATCATGGGGGCGGACAGGTCCCGGGGCCCAGAGGCTCATGGGGGCAGAGGGGACACGAGGCCCAGAGGATCATGGGGGCGGAGGGGTCCCGGGGCCCAGAGGCTCATGGGAGCGGAGGGGTCCCAGGGCCCCGAGGATCATGGGAGCAGAGAAGTCCCGGGGCCCAGGGGATCATGGGAGCGGAGGGGTCCTGGGGCCCAGAGGATCACGGGAGCGGACGGGTCCCGGGGCCCAGAGGATCATGGGGAGGAGAGGTCCCGGGGCCCAGAGGCTCATGGGAGCAGAGAGGACACGGGGCCCAGAGGATCATGGGAGCGGACAGGTCCCGGGGCCCAGAGGATCATGGGGGAAGAGAGGACATGGGGCCCAGAGGATCACGGGAGCAGACAGGTCCCGGCGCCCAGAGGATCATGGGAGCGGAGAGGTCCCAGGGCCCAGAGGCTCATGGGAGTGGACAGGTCCCAGGGCCCCGAGGATCATGGGGGCAGAGGGGTCCCGGGGCGCCGAGGATCATGGGGGCGGAGGGGCCCCGGGGCCCAGAGGCTCATGGGAACAGACGGGTCCCGGGACCCGGAGGATCATGGGAGCAGAGGGGTCCCGGGACCCAGAGGATCATGGGAGCGGAGGGGTCCCGGGGCCCAGAGGATCATGGGAGTGGACGGGTCCCGGGGCCCGGAGGATCATGGGAGCGGACGGGTCCCGGGGCCCAGAGGATCATGGGGGCGGACGGGTCCCGGCGCCCAGAGGATCATGGGAGCGGAGAGGTCCCGGGGCCCAGAGGCTCATGGGAACAGACGGGTCCCGGGGCCCAGACGATCACGGGGGCAGAGGGGCCCCGGGGCCCAGACGATCACGGGGGCGGAGGGGCCCCGGGGCCCAGGGGACCACGGGGGGGGGGGCGGAGGGTCCCCGGGTCCCGGGGGGGACGGCGACTCACTGGAGTCGGGCATGATGCGCAGGTCTCCCTCCTTGTAGTCGTCGAGCAGCTGGTACATGTAGAGGACGGGGTCCTTCTCGTAGGTGATGTAGAACCAGGTGGTCATGACGGGGGCGCGGGCCAGGACCATCCCCCGCCACTCGTCCTTGGAGCCGTCCTCCGTCTCGAACATGTGCTCCACCGCCTTGCCGATCATCGCGTCCGCCAGGTGCGCGTCGCTGATCCGCGACGAGGCTGCGGGGGGCGGGGGGGGGGGGGGGGGGGGGGGGGGGGGGGGGCGCTCAGTACAGCGCCACGCGCGCCCGTGGGTCGGCGGCTCCCCGAGGGCGCGGGGCCCCCGTCCCGACCCTATGGCGCTCGGCCCGGCGCTCAGCACAGCGCTCTGCGCACAAGACTGTCGCTCTATTAAGCGCTCAGTACAGTGCTCTGCACACAGTAAGCGCTCAATAAATACCGTTGAATGAATGAATGAATGGACTGTCGGCTCCCTGAGGGCGCGGGTCCCCTGTCCCGACTCTACTGCACTCACCCCAGTGCTCAACACAATAGACTGTCGGTCTTTTAAGCGCTCAGTACAGTCCTCGGCACACAGTAAGCGCTCAATAAATACCATTGAATGAATGAATGAATGGACTGTCGGCTCCCCGAGGGCGCGGATCCCGTCCTGACCCTATTGCGCTCGCCCCGGCGTTCAGCACAGCGCTCTGCGCACAATAGACTGTCCGTCTTTTAAGCGCTCAGTACAGTGCTCTGCACACAGTAAGCGCTCAATAAATAGCACTGAATGAATGAATGAATGGACTGTCGGCTCCCCGAGGGCGCGGATCCCGTCCTGACCCTATTGCGCTCGCCCCGGCGTTCAGCACAGCGCTCTGCGCACAATAGACTGTCCGTCTTTTAAGCGCTCAGTACAGTGCTCTGCACACAGTAAGCGCTCAATAAATACCACTGAATGAATGAATGAATGGACTGTCGGCTCCCTGAGGGCGCGGATCCCCTGTCCTGACTCTATTGCACTCACCCCAGTGCTCAACACAATAGACTGTCGGTCTTTTAAGCGCTCAGTACAGTGCTCTGCACACAGTAAGCGCTCAATAAATACCACTGAATGAATGAATGAATGGACTGTCGGCTCCCCGAGGGCGCGGATCCCCTGTCCTGACCCTATTGCGCTCGCCCCGGCGTTCAGCACAGCGCTCTGCACACAATAGACTGTCCGTCTTTTAAGCGCTCAGTACAGTGCTCTGCACACAGTAAGCGCTCAATAAATACCACTGAATGAATGAATGAATGGACTGTCGGCTCCCTGAGGGCGCGGATCCCCTGTCCCGACTCTATTGCGCTCGCCCCGGCGTTCAGCACAGCGCTCTGCACACAATAGACTGTCCGTCTTTTAAGCGCTCAGTACAGTGCTCTGCACACAGTAAGCGCTCAATAAATACCATTGAATGAATGAATGAATGGATTGCTCGCCCTGGTGCTCAACACAATAGACTGTCGGTCTATTAAGCGCTCAGTACAGTGCTCTGCACACAGTAAGCGCTCAATAAATACCACTGAATGAATGAATGAATGGACTGTCGGCTCCCTGAGGGCGCGGATCCCCTGTCCCGACCCTATTGCGCTCGGCCCGGCGTTCAGCACAGCGCTCTGCGCACAATAGACTGTCGCTCTATTAAGCGCTCAGTACAGTGCTCTGCACACAGTAAGCGCTCAATAAATACCGTTGAATGAATGAATGAATGGACTGTCGGCTCCCTGAGGGCGCGGCTCCCCTGTCCCAACTCTATTGCGCTCGCCCCGGCGCTCAGCACAGCACTCAGCACACAATAGACTGTCGCTCTATTAAGCGCTTAGTACAGTGCTCTGCAGACAGTAAGCGCTCAATAAATACCACTGAATGAATGAATGAATGGATTGCTCGCCCTGGTGCTCAACACAATAGACTGTCGGTCTTTTAAGCGCTCAGTACAGTGCTCTGCACACAGTAAGCGCTCAATAAATACCGTTGAATGAATGAATGAATGGACTGTCGGCTCCCTGAGGGCGCGGATCCCCTGTCCCGTCCCTATTGCGCTCGCCCCGGTGCTCAACACAATAGACTGTCGCTCTATTAAGCGCTCAGTACAGTGCCCTGCACACAGTGAGCGCTCAATAAATAGCACTGAATGAATGAATGAATGGACTGTAGGCTCCCTGAGGGCGCGGATCCCGTGTCCCGACTCTACTGCGCTCGCCCCGGCGTTCAGCACAGTGCCATGCACACAACAGACTGTCGGTCTTTTAAGCGCTCAGTACAGTGCTCTGCACACAGTAAGCGCTCAATAAATACCACTGAATGAATGAATGAATGGATTGCTCGCCCTGGTGCTCAACACAATAGACTGTCGGTCTTTTAAGCGCTCAGTACAGTGCTCTGCACACAGTAAGCGCTCAATAAATACCACTGAATGAATGAATGAATGAATGGACTGTCGGCTCCCTGAGGGCGCGGATCCCCTGTCCCGACCCTATTGCGCTCGGCCCGGCGCTCAGCACAGTGCTCTGCGCACAATAGACTGTCGCTCTATTAAGCGCTCAGTACAGTGCTCTGCACACAGTAAGCGCTCAATAAATAGCACTGAATGAATGAATGAATGGACTGTCGGCTCCCTGAGGGCGCGGATCCCCTGTCCCGACTCTACTGCGCTCGCCCCGGTGCTCAACACAATAGACTGTCGGTCTTTTAAGCGCTCAGTACAGTGCTCTGCACACAGTGAGCGCTCAATAAATACCACTGAATGAATGAATGAATGGACTGTCGGCTCCCTGAGGGCGCGGATCCCCTGTCCCGACTCTATTGCGCTCGCCCTGGTGCTCAACACAATAGACTGTCGCTCTAGTAAGCGCTCAGTACAGTGCTCTGCACACAGTGAGCGCTCAATAAATAGCACTGAATGAATGAATGAATGGACTTTCGGCTCCCTGAGGGCGCGGCTCCCCTGTCCCAACTCTATTGCGCTCGCCCCGGCGCTCAGCACAGCACTCAGCACACAATAGACTGTCGCTCTATTAAGCGCTTAGTACAGTGCTCTGCAGACAGTAAGCGCTCAATAAATACCATTGAATGAATGAATGAATGGATTGCTCGCCCTGGTGCTCAACACAATAGACTGTCGCTCTATTAAGCGCTCAGTACAGTGCTCTGCACACAGTAAGCGCTCAATAAATACCACTGAATGAATGAATGAATGGACTGACGGCTCCCCGAGGGCGCGGATCCCCTGTCAATCAATCAATCGTATTTATTGAGCACTTACTATGTGCAGAGCACTGTACTCACTCTATTGCGCTCGCCCCGGCGTTCAGCACAGCGCTCTGCGCACAATAGACTGTCGCTCTATTAAGCGCTCAGTACAGTGCTCTGCACACAGTAAGCGCTCAATAAATACCATTGAATGAATGAATGAATGAATGGACTGTCGGCTCCCTGAGGGCGCGGATCCCCTGTCCCGACCCTATTGCGCTCGCCCCGGTGCTCAACACAATAGACTGTCGCTCTATTAAGCGCTCAGTACAGTGCTCTGCACACTGTAAGCGCTCAATAAATAGCACTGAATGAATGAATGAATGGACTGTCGGCTCCCTGAGGGCGCGGATCCCGTGTCCCGACTCTACTGCGCTCGCCCCGGCGTTCAGCACAGTGCCATGCACACAACAGACTGTCGGTCTTTTAAGCGCTCAGTACAGTGCTCTGCACACAGTAAGCGCTCAATAAATACCATTGAATGAATGAATGAATGGATTGCTCGCCCTGGTGCTCAACACAATAGACTGTCGGTCTTTTAAGCGCTCAGTACAGTGCTCTGCACACAGTAAGCGCTCAATAAATACCACTGAATGAATGAATGAATGAATGGACTGTCGGCTCCCTGAGGGCGCGGATCCCCTGTCCCGACCCTATTGCGCTCGGCCCGGCGTTCAGCACAGCGCTCTGCGCACAAGACTGTCGCTCTATTAAGCGTTCAGTACAGTGCTCTGCACACAGTAAGCGCTCAATAAATAGCACTGATTGAATGAATGAATGGACTGTCGGCTCCCTGAGGGCACAGATCCCCTGTCCCGACTCCATTGCGCTCGCCCCGGTGCTCAACACAATAGACTGTCGGTCTGTTAAGCGCTTAGTACAGTGCTCTGCACACAGTAAGCGCTCAATAAATACCACTGAATGAATGAATGAATGGACTGTCGGCTCCCTGAGGGCGCGGATCCCGTGTCCCGACCCTATTGCGCTCGGCCCGGTGCTCAGCACAGCGCTCTGCGCACAATAGACTGTCGCTCTATTAAGCGCTCAGTACAGTGCTCTGCACACTGTAAGCGCTCAATAAATACCACTGAATGAATGAATGAATGAATGGACCGTCGGCTCCCTGAGGGCGCGGATCCCCTGTCCCGACCCTATTGCGCTCGGCCCGGCGTTCAGCACAGCGCTCTGCACACAATAGACTGTCGCTCTATTAAGCGCTCAGTACAGTGCTCTGCACACAGTAAGCGCTCAATAAATACCCCCGAATGAATGAATGAACGTGCTAAGCGCTCTGTGCGCCCAATCCCCCCCTCGCTCCGCTCCCTAAGGCGACGGATGAAGCCCCCTCCTCGAACGAATGAATGAATGAAGGCGATTACTCATTCATTCATTCATCCAGTCGCATTTATTGAGCGCTTCCCGTGGGCAGGGCACTGTACTGAGCGCTCGGGGAGTCCAAGTGGGCAACATCGAGAGACGGTCCCTACCCGACGGCGGGCTCACGGTCTAGAGGGGGGGAGACGGGCGACACAACGTATTAACGAAATAAAATGAATGGAATAAATGTGTACAAATTAGAGTAACAAATATGTACATATATACAATGTATATATATATATATACACATACATATATATATACATATATATATACAATGTATATACATACACATATAAATATATACATATACATACATATACACATATACATATATATACATATATACATATATATACATATATATACACATATACATACATATATACATATACACACATATATATACATATATATATATACATATATACATATATATACACACACATATATACATACATATATACACATATACATATATATATACATATACATATATATATATTTATATATATGTATATATATATATATATATCAATCAATCAATCAATCAATCGTATTTATTGAGCGCTTACTATGTGCAGAGCACTGTACTAAGCGCTTGGGAAGTACAAATTGGCATCACATATATATATATATGTGTATATATATATATGTATATATATGTACATATATATATGTACATATATATATATATATATATATGTATATATATATACATATATATATATATACAACATATATTAAGCGCTTACTATGTGCCAAGCACTGTTCTAAGCGCCGGGGAGGTTCCAAGGTGATGAGGTTGTCCCCCGGGGGGCTCCCGGTCCCCACCCCCATTTGACAGAGGAGGAAACTGAGGCCCGGAGAAGGGAAGCGACTCGCCCCAAGTCACCCGGTGGAGCCGGGATTCGAACCCACGACCTCGGACTCCGAAGCCCGGGCTCCTTCCGCCGAGCCGCGCCGCTTCTGCTGGGGAAACGGCGTGGCTCGGTGGGAAGAGCCGAGCGCTTAGTACAGCGCCCTGCACATGGTAAGCGCTCAATAAATATGATTGATTGATTGATGGATTCTGTTGGGGAAACGGCGTGGCTCGGTGGAAAGAGCCGAGCGCTTAGTACAGCGCCCTGCACACGGTAGGCGCTCAATAAATACGATTGATTGATTGATGGATTCTGCTGGGGAAACAGCGTGGCTCGGTGGAAAGAGCCGAGCGCTTAGTACAGCGCCCTGCACACGGTAGGCGCTCAATAAATACGACTGGTTGAAGAGCCCGGGCTTGGGATTCGGAGGACCTGGGTTCTAATCCTGGCTCTGCCACTTAAAAATAATACTACCGCTAATAATACTAATAATAACGATGGCATTTGTTAAGCGCTTACTATGTGCCAAGCGCTGTTCTAAGCGCTGGGGGGGGATACGAGGCGATGAGGTTGTCCCCCGGGGGGGCTCACGGTCTTCATCCCCATTTGACAGAGGAGGAAACTGAGGCCCAGACAATAATAATAATAATAATAATAATAATAATAATAATAATGGCATTTATTAAGCGCTTACTATGTGCCAAGCGCTGTTCTAAGCGCTGGGGGGGGATACAAGGCGATGAGGTTGTCCCCCGGGGGGCTCCCGGGCTTCATCCCCATTTGACAGAGGAGGAAACTGAGGCCCAGAGAATAATAATAATAATAATGATGGCATTTATTAAGCGCTTACTATGTGCCAAGCACTGTTCTAAGCACCGGGGGGGGGGATACAAGGCGATGAGGTTGTCCCCCGGGGGGCTCCCGGTCTTCACCCCCATTTTCCAGATGAGGGAACTGAGGCACAGAGAAGGGAAATGACTTGCCCAAAGTCACACAGCTGACCGTTGGCGGAGCTAGGATTTGAACCCATGACCTCGGACTCCGAAGCCCGGGCTCTTTCCACTGAGCCACACCGCTTCTCCAGCGTCTCTTGCCTCATAATAATAATTATTATTAATATAATAATATAATAATAATAACAACAATAATAACGATGATAATAATGTTGGTATTTTTGAAGCGCATACTATGTGCCGAGCACTGTTCTAAGCGCTGGGGGGGGAGACAAGGCTATGAGGTTGTCCCCCGGGGGGGCTCCCGGTCTTCACCCCCATTTTCCAGATGAGGGAACTGAGGCCCCGAGAAGTGAAGTGACTTGCCCAAGGTCACACAGCTGACGATTGGCGGAGCCGGGATTTGAACCCATGACCTCTGACTCCCAAGCCCGGGCTCTTTCCACTGAGCCACGCGGCTTCTCCGGCGTCTCTTGCCTCATAATAATAATTATTATTAATATAATAATATAATAATAATAACAATAATAATGATAATAATAATGTTGGTATTTTTGAAGCGCATACTATGTGCCGAGCACTGTTCTAAGCGCTGGGGGGGGAGACAAGGCTATGAGGTTGTCCCCCGGGGGGGCTCCCGGTCTTCACCCCCATTGGACAGAGGAGGAAACTGAGGCCCGGAGAAGCGAAGCGACTTCCCCAAGGCCACCCAGCGGACGGGCGGCGGAGCCGGGATTCGAACCCACGGCCTCAGACTCGCAGGCCCGGGCTCCACCCGCGGAGCCACGCCGCTCCTCGCTGTCGTCATCCGTCGTGTTTATTGAGCGCTTACCGTGTGCAGGGCACTGGACTAAGCGCTTCACTGTACTAAGCGCTTAGAAGTGTCAGCTGGGTGACCTTGGGCGAGTCACTTCCCTCCTCCGGGCCTCAGTTTCCCCCTCTGCCCAATGGGGATGAAGACCGGGGGCCCCCCGGGGGGGACAACCTCATCACCTTGTCTCTCCCCCAGCGCTCAGAATGGTGCTCGGCACAGAGTTAAGCGCTTCGCAAATACCATTCTTCTTCTTCTTTTTATTATTATTATTATTACTATTATTATTATTATTATCATTATGGCCGATGGAGCCCCCTCTCGCTCCCCTCTGTAAGATGAGGGGTAAAGCCCCCTCCTCGCTAAGACAAGGGACGAAGCCCCCCTCTCGCTCCACTCCCTAAAATGATGGACGAAGCCCCCTCCTCCCCACTCTCTAAGAGGACTAACGAAGCCCCCAACCCTCTCTCCAAGACGGCTAACGAAGCCCCCTCCCCTGTCCCTTCTCCCTAAGACAACTAACGAAGCCCCCTCCCACCCCACTCTGCTAAGAGGACTAACGAAGCCCCCAACCCTCTCTCCAAGACGGCTAACGAAGCCCCCTCCCCTGTCCCTTCTCCCTAAGACGACTAACGAAGCCCCCAACCCTCTCTCCATGACAGCTAACGAAGCCCCCTCCCCTGTCCCCTCTAAGACGACTGACGAAGCCCCCTCCCACCCCACTCTGCTCTCCAAGACGACTAGCGAAGCCCCCTCCCCTGTCCCTTCTCCCTCAGACGGCTAACGAAGCCCCCAACCCTCTCTCCAAGATGGCTAACGAAGCCCCCTCCCCTGTCCCTTCTCCCTAAGATGACTAACGAAGCCCCCAACCCTCTCTCCAAGACGGCTAACGAAGCCCCCAACCCTCCAAGACGGCTAACGAAGCCCCCTCCCCTGTCCCTTCTCCCTAAGACGACTAACGAAGCCCCCAACCCTCTCTCCATGACAGCTAACGAAGCCCCCTCCCCTATCCCCTCTAAGACGACTGACGAAGCCCCCTCCCACCCCACTCTGCTCTCCAAGACGACTAGCGAAGCCCCCTCCCCTGTCCCTTCTCCCTCAGACGACTAACGAAGCCCCCAACCCTCTCTCCAAGACGGCTAGCGAAGCCCCCTCCCCTGTCCCTTCTCCCTAAGACGACTAACGAAGCCCCCAACCCTCTCTCCATGACAGCTAACGAAGCCCCCTCCCCTGTCCCCTCTAAGACGACTGACGAAGCCCCCTCCCACCCCACTCTGCTCTCTAAGACGGCTAGCGAAGCCCCCTCCCCTGTCCCTTCTCCCTCAGACGACTAACGAAGCCCCCAACCCTCTCTCCAAGACGGCTAACGAAGCCCCCTCCCCTGTCCCCTCTCCCTAAAACGACTAACGAAGCCCCCAACCCTGTCCCTTCTCCCTAAGACGACTAACGTAAGCCCCCAACCCTCTCTCCATGACAGCTAATGAAGCCCCCTCCCCTGTCCCCTCTCCCTAAGATGACTAACGAAGCCCCCTCCCACCCCACTCTGCTCTCTAAGACGGCTGACGAAGCCCCCTCCCCTGTCCCTTCTCCCTAAGATGACTAACGAAGCCCCCAACCCTCTCTCCAAGACGGCTAACGAAGCCCCCAACCCTCTCTCTAAGTCGGCTAACGAAGCCCCCTTCCCTGTCCCCTCTCCCTAAGAGGACTAACGAAGCCCCCTCCCACCCCACTCTGCTCTCTAAGACGGCTATCGAAGCCCCCTCCCCTGTCCCCTCTCCCTAAGACGACTAACGAAGCCCCCTCCCACCCCACTCTGCTCCCTAAGACTAACGAAGCCCCCTCCCCTGCCCCTCTAAGACGACTAAAGAAGCCCCCTCCCCTGTCCCCTCTAAGACGACTGACGAAGCCCCCTCCCACCCTACTCTGCTCTCTAAGACTAACGAAGCCCCCTCCCACCCCACTCTGCTCTCTAAGACTAACGAAGCCCCCTCCCCGCCCCGCTATCTGATGGCTAACGAAGCCCCCTCCCCTGTCCCCTCTCCCTAAGATGACTAACGAAGCCCCCTCCCACCCCACTCTGCTAAGACGGCTATCGAAGCCCCCTCCCGTCCCCTCTCCCTAAGACGACTATCGAAGCCCCCTCCCCTGTTCCCTCCCTAAGACGACTAACGAAGCCCCCTCCCAGCCCACTCTGCTCTCTAAGACTAACGAAGCCCCCTCCCTAAGACAACTATCGAAGCCCCCTCCCGTCCCCTCTCCCTAAGACGACTAAACAAAGCCCCCAACCCTCTCTTTAAGAAGAAGCTTGACGAAGCCCCCTCCCCTGTCCCCTCCCTAAGACGACTGACGAAGCCCCCTCCCACCCCACTCTGCTCTCTAAGATGACTAACGAAGCCCCCCATCCCGCTCTCTAAGACGACAAACGAAGCCCCCTCCCACCCCACCCCACCCCGCTCTCAAAGACGACTAACAAAGCCCCCTCCCCTGCCCTGCTCTCTGACTCCTGAAGCCCCCTCCCACCTCAACCTACTCTCTAAGGCGACTAACGCAGCCCCCTCCCACCTCAACCCTCTAAGACGACTAACCAAGCCCCCTCCCACCTCAACCTACTCTCTAAGACGACTAAGGGAGCCCCCGGCCCCACTCTCAAAGACAACTAACGAAGCCCCCTCCCACCTCAACCCCCTCTCTAAGGCGACTAACGCAGCCCCCTCCCACCTCAACCCCCTCTCTAAGGCGACTAACGCAGCCCCCTCCCACCTCAACCCTCTCTCTAAGACGACTAACCAAGCCCCCTCCCTCCTCAACCTACTCTCTAAGACAACTAAGGGAGCCCCCCGCCCCACCCTCAAAGACGACTAACGAAGCCCCCTCCCACCTCACTCTACTCTCTAAGGCGACTACCGAAGCCCCCTCCCACCCCACCCCGCTCTCAAAGACGACTAACGAAGCCCCCTCCCACCCCAACCTACTCTCTAAGGCGACTACCGAAGCCCCCTCCCACCCCACCCCGCTCTCAAAGACGACTAACGACGCCCCTTCCCACCTCAACCTACCCTCTAAGACGATTAACGAAGCCCCCTTCCACTCCACCCTGCCCTCAAAGATGACCAAGGAAGCCCCCTCCCACCTCGACCTACTCTCAAAGAGGACTAACGAAGCCCCTTCCCATCTCAACCTACTAAGACGACTAAGGGAGCCCCCCGCCCCGCTCTCAAAGACGACTAACGAAGCCCCTTCCCACCTCAACCTACTCTCTACAAGACGACTAACGAAGCCCCTTCCCACCTCAGCTTACTCTCTCTAAGACGACCGAGGAAGCCCCCTCCCACCCCTCTCCGCCCTCAAAGACCACCAAGGAAGCCCCCTCCCACCCCACCCGCTCTCGGACGACTAACGAAGCCCCCTCTCCCCCACCTCCTCCCTAAGACGACCAAGGAAGCCCCCTCCCACCCCACCCCGCCCTCAAAGACGACTGACGAAGCCCCCCTCCCGCCTCAGCTCCCTCTAAGCCGACCAACGAGGCCCCTTCCCCCTGCCCCTCTCCCTAAAATGTCTAACGGAGCCCCCTCGCCCCCCTCGCGGCTCTCCAAGACGACAAGCGAAGCCCCCCTCCGGCCCCAACTCCCTGTAAGCCGGCCACCGAAGCCCCCTCCCCGTGTCTGAGCCGACTAAGGGAGCCCCCCGCTCATCGGGACACGGGGACACGGGGACACGGGGGGCCGGGCCCCCCTCTCACCGACGCGGTCGGGCAGGACCTCGAGGGCGGAGACGCGCTCGTCCTTGTGCAGCTCGAGGCCGTAGACGCAGTCGAAGCCGTCGTACTTGATGAGGTAGAGGGCGGGGTTGACGGGCACCTGGTCCAGGACGGTGCCCTTCCACTGGGTCAGGGGGCCGCCCGCCTCGCGCCAGCCGTGCTGGATCCGCGACCCCACCATGCTGCGCGGCGGGGCCGGCGGCGGCAGCGGAGACGGGCCCTTGCCCGACGCCGACGACCCCACGCTGCTCCGGGACTTCCTGCGGGGACGGGCACGGGGCGGGGGGGAGAGAGAGACCGGGTGTCGGGGGGAGACATCGGGGAGAGACGCGGGACGGGGGAGATACGGAGGGAGAAACGGGGTGGGGGGAGACACATCGGGGAGAGACACGGTGTGGGGGAGATATCGGGGAGAGACACGGGATGGGGAGACACATTGGGGAGATATGGGGTGGGGGAGAGACGCGGGGCAGGGGGGAGACATATCGGGGAGAGACGGGGGAGAGATGGGTGAGGGAGAGACGTGGGGCGGGGGGAGACACATCGGGGAGAGACGTGGGGCGGGGGGAGACATCAGTGAGAGACACGGGGCAGGGGGAGATACACGGGGAGAAATGGGGTGGGGGAGAGACAAGGCGTGGGGAGAGACATGGGGGAGAGACATGGGGTGGGGGAGATATCGGGGAGAGACATGGGACGGGGAGACACATCGGGGAGATACGGGGTGGGGGAGAGACGCGGGGCAGGGGGGAGACACATCGGGGAGAGACGGGGGAGAGATGGGTGAGGGAGAGATGCGGGGCGGGGGGAGAAACATCGGGGAGAGACGTGGGGCGGGGGGAGACATCGGTGAGAGACACGGGGCAGGGGGAGATACAGGGGGAGAAAGGGGGTGGGGGAGAGACAAGGGGTGGGGAGAGACACATGGGGTGGGGGAGATATCGGGGAGAGACACGGGATGGGGGAGACACATCGGGGAGATACGGGGGGAGAGATGGGGTGGGGGAGAGACACGGGGTGGGGGGAGACACATCGGGGAGAGACACGGGGGAGAGATGGGGTGAGGGAGAGATGCCGGGTGGGGGTAGACACATTGGGGAGAGACATGGGGCGGGGGGAGACATCAGTGAGAGACACGGGGCAGGGGGAGATACACGGGGAGAAACGGGGTGGGGGAGAGACAAGGGGTGGGGAGAGACATGGGGGAGAGACATGGGGTGGGGGAGATATCGGGGAGAGACATGGGACGGGGGAGACACATCGGGGAGAGACACAGGGGAGAGACGGGGTGAGGGAGAGACACAGGGCGGGGGGAGACACATCGGGGAGAGACAGGGGGAGAAACGGGGTGTGGGAGAGATGCCGGGTGGGGGGAGACACATTGGGGAGAGACATGGGGCGGGGGGGAGACACATCGGGGAGAGACGGGGGGAGAGATGGGGTGAGGGAGAGACGTGGGGCGGGGGAGACACATCGGGGAGAGACACGGGGGAGAGATGGGGTGAGGGAGAGAAGTGGGGCGGGGGAGAGACATCGGGGAGAGACATGGGGCGGGGGAGACATCGGTGAGAGACACGGGGCAGGGGGAGATACAGGGGGAGGAAGGGGGTGGGGGAGAGACAAGGGGTGGGGAGAGACATGGGGGAGAGACAAGGGGTGGGGGAGATATCGGGGAGAGACATGGGACGGGGGAGACACATCGGGGAGATACGGGGGGAGAAACGGGCTGGGGGAGAGACACGGGGCGGGGGGAGACACATCGGGGAGAGACGGGGGAGAAACGGGGTGGGGGAGAGACACGGGGCGGGGGGGAGACATATCGGGGAGAGACGGGGGGAGAGATGGGGTGAGGGAGAGATGCCGGGTGGGGGGAGACACATCAGGGAGAGACGGGGTGAGGGAGAGACAAGGGGCGGGGGGAGACACATCGGGGAGAGACGAGATGGGGGAGAGATGGGGTGAGGGAGAGACGTGGGGTGGGGGAGACACATCAGGGAGAGACATATCGGTGAGAGACGCGGGGCAGGGGGAGATACAGGGGGAGACACGGGGTGGGGGAGAGACAAGGGGTGGGGAGAGACATGGGGGAGAGACACGTGGTGGGGGAGAGACACGGGGCGGGGGGAGACACATCGGGGAGAGACGGGGAGAGAAACGGGATGGGGAGAGACACAGGGCGGGGGGAGACATATCGGGGAGAGACGGGGAGAGATGGGGTGGGGGAGAGACACGGGGCGGGGGGAGACATCGGGGAGAGACACGGGGCAGGGGGAGATACAGGGGGAGAAAGGGGGTGGGGGAGAGACAAGGGGCGGGGAGAGACACATGGGGGAGAGACACGGGGCGGGGGGAGACACATCGGGGAGAGACAGGGGGAGGGAGAGATGCGGGGAGGGGGGAGACACTTGGGGGAGAGACACGGGGCGGGGAGAGATACAGGGGGAGAGACAGGGTGGGGGAGAGACATCGGGGAGAGACAGGGGAGAGACGGGGTGAGGGAGAGACATGGGGCGGGGGGAGACACATCGGGGAGAGACACGGGGAGAGATGGGGTCAGGGAGAGACACATGGGGGAGAGACACATGAGGGAGAGATGGGGGTGGGGGAGAGATGTGGGGCAGGGGAGAGACACGGGGTGGGGGAGAGACGTGGGGCAAGGGGAGAGACATGGGGGGAGACAGAGACACGGGGCCAGGGGAGAGACACGGGGCCGGGGGAGAGACACGCAGGGTGGCGGGAGAGCCAGGCCGGAGCGGCTCAGACACGCTAAGACACGCTAAGACACACGCCAACCCGCGTGTGTGTGCACACGTATGTGCCCGGGCCGGAGGACTTACTTGTGGGACGCCCTCTTCTTCATCATGCCGGCGGTCACGCCCGTGTGCCCTGTGGGGGACAGACGGCAGAGACGCCCACGCAGAGACGGTGGAGACACGGGCGGAGAGACGGAGGGACGGAGAGATGCAGAGACGGAGGGAGAGATGCCCACAGAGACGGAGAGATGCAGAGATGGAGGGAGAGACGGGGAGATGGAGAGACAGAGATGCCGACAGAGACGGAGAGATGCGGAGACGGAGGAAGGGAGAGATGCCGACAGAGATGGAGAGATGCAGAGACAGAGGGACGGGGACAGAGACAGAGGGAGACAGATGCCGACAGAGACGGAGAGATGCAGAGACAGAACAGAGAGATGCAGAGACAGAAGAAGAGATGCAGAGAACAGAGAGATGCCGACAGAGATGGAGAGATGAAGAGACAGAGAACAGAGAGATGCCGACAGAGATGGAGAGATGAAGAGACAGAGGAAGAGATGCCGACAGAGACGAAGAGATGCAGAGACAGAGGGACGGGGACAGAGACAGAGGAAGAGAGAGATGCCGACAGAGACGGAGAGATGCAGAGACAGAACAGAGAGATGCCGACAGAGACGGAGAGATGTAGAGACAGAAGAAGAGATGCAGAGAACAGAGAGATGCCGACAGAGATGGAGAGATGTAGAGACAGAGGAAGGGATGCCGACAGAGACGGAGAGATGCAGAGACAGAACAGAGAGATGGAGACGGAGAGATGCAGAGACAGAGGAAGAGATGCAGAGACAGAGGAAGAGAGATGGAGAGACAGAGGAACAGGGACAGAGACGGGGAGACAGAGTCAGAGGGAGAGACAGAGATGCCGACAGAGACGGAGAGATGCAGAGAACAGAGGAAGAGAGAGATGCCGACAGAGATGGAGAGATGCCGACAGAGAGGGAGAGATGCCGAGATAGAGGGATGGGGACAGAGACAGGAAGAGAGAGATGCAGACAGAGACGGAGAGATGCAGAGAACAGAGAGATGCCGACAGAGACGGAGAGATGCAGAGACAGAGGGACGGGGCCAGAGACAGATGCAGAGACGGAGAGATGCAGAGACAGAAAGAGAGATGCCGACAGAGACGGAGAGATGCAGAGACAGAAGAAGAGATGCAGAGAACAGAGAGATGCCGACAGAGACGGAGAGATGCAGGGACAGAACAGAGAGATGGAGACGGAGAGATGCAGAGACAGAGGAAGAGAGATGGAGAGACAGAGGAACAGGGACAGAGACGGGGAGACAGAGTCAGAGGGAGAGAGAGAGATGCCGACAGAGACGGAGAGATGCAGAAACGGAGGAAGAGAGAGATACCGACAGAGATGGAGAGATGCCGACAGAGACGGAGAGATGCAGAGACAGAGGGATGGGGACAGAGACAGAGGAAGAGAGAGATGCAAACAGAGATGGAGAGATGCAGAGACAGAAGAAGAGATGCAGAGAACAGAGAGATGCCGACAGAGACGGAGAGATGCAGAGACAGAGGAAGGGAGAGATGCCGACAGAGACGGAGAGGTGCAGAGACAGAGGGACGGGGCCAGAGACAGATGCAGAGACGGAGAGATGCAGAGACAGAAAGAGAGATGCCGACAGAGACGGAGAGATGCAGAGACAGAAGAAGAGATGCAGAGAACAGAGAGATGCCGACAGAGACGGAGAGATGCAGAGACAGAACAGAGAGATGGAGATGGAGAGATGCAGAGACAGAGGAAGAGATGGAGAGACAGAGGAACAGGGACAGAGACGGGGAGACAGAGTCAGAGGGAGAGAGAGAGATGCCGACAGAGACGGAGAGACGGAACCGAGAGATGCCGACAGAGACGGAGAGATGCAGAGACAGAGGAAGAGAGATGGAGAGACAGAGGAACAGGGACAGAGACAGGGAGACAGAGTCAGCGGGAGAGACAGAGAGATGCAGAAACGGAGGAAGAGAGAGATGCCGACAGAGATGGAGAGACAGAACAGAGAGATGCCGACAGAGATGCAGAGATGTAGAGACAGAGGAAGAGATGCAGAGACAGAGAAAGAGAGATGGAGAGACAGAGGAACAGAGACAGAGACGGGGGGACAGAATCAGAGGAAGAGAGAGATGCCGACAGAGATGGAGAGATGCAGAGACAGAGGAAGAGATGCAGAGACAGAAGAGAGATGGAGAGACAGAGGAACAGAGACAGGGGGACAGAGTCAGAGGAGGAGAGACGGAGAGATGCAGAGACAGAGGGACAGAGTCAGAGGGAGACATGCCGACAGAGACGGAGAGATGCAGAGACAGAGGAAGGGAGAGATGCCCACAGAAACGACAGAGAGATGCAGAGAACAGAGAGATACCGACAGAGACGGAGAGACAGAACAGAGAGATGCCGACAGAGACGGAGAGATGCAGAGACAGAGGAAGAGATGGAGAGACAGAGGAACAGAGACGGGGGGACAGAGTCAGAGGGAGATGCCGACAGAGACGGAGAGATGCAGAGACCAGAGAGATACCGACAGAGACGGAGGGACAGAGTCGGAGGAAGAGAGAGATGCCGACAGAGATGGAGAGATGCAGAGACAGAGGGACGGGGACAGAGACAGAGGAACAGAGATGGGGGGGACAGAGTCAGAGGGAGAGATGGCGACAGAGATGGAGAGATGCAGAGAACAGAGGAAGAGAGAGATGCCGGCAGAGACGGGGAGATGCAGAGAACAGAGAGATGGCGACAGAGATGGAGAGACAGAACAGAGAGATGCCGACAGAGACGGAGAGATGCAGAGACACAGGAACAGAGACAGAGGGACAGAGTCAGAGGGAGAGAGAGATGCCGACAGAGACGGAGAGATGCAGAGAACAGAGAGATGCCGACAGAGACGGAGGGGCAGAGTCAGAGGAAGAGAGAGATGCCGACAGAGACGGAGAGATGCAGAGACAGAGGAAGAGAGATGGAGAGACAGAGGGACAGAGACAGAGACGGGGGGACAGAGTCAGAGGGAGATGCCGACAGAGACGGAGAGATGCAGAGACAGAGAGAGAGGAAGAGAGAGATGGGGAGATGCAAGGACCAAACAGAGACACGCCGACACAGAGACGGAGAGATGCAGAGATGACAGAGACACAGAGGGGGGAGAGAGACTGGTGAGGAAACAGGCCCGGGCCAGAGAACGGCCCACTTCCCCCCCACAACCCCGTCTTGGGTCCTGATCGATCACTATTTATTGATCGATTTTCGTGACGGAGAAACAGCGCGGCCTAGCGGTTGGAGCCCGGAAGCGTCGGAAGGACGTGGGTTCGAATCCTGACTCTGCCCCTTGTCTGCCGGGTGCGACCCATTGGCTTGGATCCACCCCGGCGTTTAGTACAGTGCCTGGCGCGTAGCAAGCGCCTAGCAGATGCCGTCGTCCACGGCCCCCTGCCCCGCCCCGGGCCGCTTCCGCCCTGGAAGTGCTCATCCCAGGAAACGGTCGCCCCCCCCGGGAGTGTAGTGGCCCCCCTGGAAGTGTGGTCGCCCCCGGGAGTGTAGTAGACCCCGAAAGTGGTCACCCTGGAAGTGTAGTCGCCCCCGGAAGTGTAGCTGCCCCCGGAAATGGTCACCCCCGGGGGAGTGTAGTAGCCCCTGGAAGAGTGGTTGCCCCTGGGAGTGTAGTTGTCGCCAGAAGTGGTCGCTCCCGGGAGTGTAGTCGCCCCTCAGGGAGTGTAGTCGCCCCCGGAAGTGGTCGCTCCCGGGAGTGTAGTCGCCCCCAGGGAGTGTAGTCAAGCCCCGGAAGTGGTCGCCCCCGGGAGTGTAGTTGCCCCCAGAAGTGGTTGCCTCAGAAGCAGTCACCCCTGGGAGAATGGCCGCCCCTGGGAGTGTAGTTGTCCCCAGAAGTGGTCGCTCCCGGGAGTGTAGTCGCCCCCGGAAGTGGTCACCCTGGAAGTGTAGTTGTCCCAGGGAAGTGGTTGCCCCGGAAATGGTCACCCCTGGGAGAGTGGTCGCCCCTGGGAGTGTAGTTGTCCCCAGGAGTGGTCGCCCCCGGGAGTGTAGTTGCCCCCAGAAGTGGTTGCCCCAGAAGCGGTCACCCCTGGGAGTGTAGTTGTCCCCAGAAGTGGTCGCTCCCGGGAGTGTAGTCGCCCCCGGGGAGTGTGGTCGCTCCCGGGCGTGTAGTCGCCCCTGGAAGTGTAGTTGTCCCAGGGAAGTGGTTGCCCCAGAAGTGGTCACTCCTAGGGAGAGTGGTCGCCCCTGGGAGTGTAGTTGTCCCCAGAAGTGGTCGCTCCCGGGAGTGTAGTCGCCCCCGGAAGTGGTCGCCCTGGAAGTGTAGTTGTCCCAGGGAAGTGGTCACCGTGGAAGTGGTCGCCCCTGGGAGAGTGGTCGCCCCCGGGGAGTGTAGTTGCCCCTGGAAGTGTAGTCGCCCCGGAAGTGTAGTTGTCCCAGAAGTGGTCACCCCTGGGAGAGTGGTCGCCCCTGGGAGTGTAGTTGCCCCCGGAAGTGGCTGCCCCGGAAGTGTAGTTGTCCCAGGGAAGTGGTTGCCCCGGAAGTGGTCACCCCTGGGAGAGTGGTCGCCCCTGGGAGTGTAGTTGTCCCCAGAAGTGGTCGCTCCCGGGAGCGTAGTCGCCCCTGGAAGTGGTCGCTCCCGGGAGTGTAGTCGCCCCTGGAAGTGGTTGCCCCGGAAGTGGTCACCCCTGGGAGAGTGGTCGCCCCTGGGAGTGTAGTTGTCCCCAGAAGTGGTCGCTCCCGGGAGTGTGGTCGCCCCCAGAAGTGGTCGCCCCCTGGAGTGTAGCTGCCCCCAGAAGTGGTCACCCCTGGGAGAGTGGTCACCCCTGGGAGTGTAGTTGTCCCCAGAAGTGGTCACTCCCGGGAGTGTAGTCGCCCCTGGAAGTGGCTGCCCCAGAAGTGGTCACCCCTGGGAGAGTGGTCGCTCCTGGGAGTGTAGTTGTCCCCAGAAGTGGTCGCTCCCGGGAGTGTAGTCGCCCCTGTAAGTGGTCACCCTGGAAGTGTAGTCCCAGGGAAGTGGTTGCCCCGGAAGTGGTCACCCCTGGGAGAGTGGTTGCCCCTGGGAGTGTAGTTGTCCCCAGGAGTGGTCGCCCCTGGGAGTGTAGTTGTCCCCGGGGAGTGTGGTCGCCCCCGCAAGTGGTCACCCCAGGGAGAGTGGTCGCCCCTGGGAGTGTAGCTGTCCCCAGAAGTGGTCGCCCCAGGGAGTGTAGTTGCCCCCGGAAGTGGTCGCCCCAGAAGTGGTCACCCCTGGGAGAGTGGTCACCCCTGGGAGTGTAGTTGTCCCCAGAAGTGGTCGCTCCTGGGAGTGTAGCTGCCCCCAGGGAGTGTAGTCGCCCCCGGAAGTGGCTGCCCTGGAAGTGTAGTTGTCCCAGGGAAGTGGCTGCCCCGGAAGTGGTCACCCCTGGGATAGTGGTCGCCCCTGGGAGTGTAGTTGTCCCCAGAAGTGGTCGCTCCCGGGAGTGTAGTCGCCCCCAAGGAGTGTAGTCGCCCCTGGAAGTGGCTGCCTCAGAAGTGGTCACCCCTGGGAGTGTAGTTGTCCCCAGAAGTGGTCACTCCCGGGAGTGTAGTTGCCCCCGGAAGTGGCTGCCCTGGAAATGGTTGCCCCAGAAATGGTCACCCCTGGGATAGTGGTCGCCCCTGGGAGTGCAGTTGTCCCCAGAAGTGGTCACTCCTGGGAGTGTAGTCGCCCCCGGAAGTGGCTGCCCCGGAAGTGTAGTTGTCCCAGGGAAGTGGTTGCCCCAGAAGTGGTCGCCCCTGGGAGTGTAGTCGTCTCCAGAAGTGGTCGCTCCCGGGAGTGTAGTCGCCCCTGGAAGTGGTTGCCCCGGAAGTGGTCACCCCTGGGAGTGTAGTTGCCCCCAGGGAGTGTAGTCGCCCCCGGAAGTGGTCGCCCTGGAAGTGTAGTTGTCCCAAGGAAGTGGTTGCCCCGGAAGTGGTCACCCCTGGGAGAGTGGTCGCCCCTGGGAGTGTAGTTGTCCCCAGAAGTGGTCGCTCCCGGGAGTGTAGTCGCCCCCGGGAGTGTAGTTGCCCCCGGAAGTGGCTGCCCTGGAAGTGTAGCTGTCCCAGGGAAGTGGTCGCCCCTGGGAGAGTGGTCGCCCCGGGAGTGTAGCTGTTCCCAGAAGTGGTCGCTCCCGGGAGTGTAGTCGCCCCTGGAAGTGGTCGCTCCCGGGAGTGTAGTCGCCCCTGGAAGTGGTTGCCCCGGAAGTGGTCACCCCTGGGAGAGTGGTCGCCCCTGGGAGTGTAGTTGCCCCCAGAAGTGGTCACCCCTGGGAGAGTGGTCACCCCTGGGAGAGTGGTCACCCCCGGGAGTGTAGTTGCCCCGGAAGTGGTTGCCCCAGAAGTGGTCACCCCTGGGAGAGTGGTCGCCCCCGGGAGCGTAGTCGCCCCTGGAAGTGGTCGCTCCCGGGAGTGTAGTCGCCCCTGGAAGTGGTTGCCCCGGAAGTGGTCACCCCTGGGAGAGTGGTCGCCCCTGGGAGTGTAGTTGCCCCCAGAAGTGGTCACCCCTGGGAGAGTGGTCACCCCTGGAAGTGGTCGCCCCCGGGAGTGTAGTTGCCCCGGAAGTGGTTGCCCCAGAAGTGGTCACCCCTGGGAGAGTGGTCGCCCCCGGGAGTGTAGTTGTCCCCAGAAGTGGTCGCTCCCGGGAGTGTAGTTGCCCCCAGAAGGGGTCACCCCAGGGAGTGTAGTTGTCCCCAGAAGTGGTCGCTCCCGGGAGTGTAGTCGCCCCCGGAAGTGGTCACCCCTGGGAGAGTGGTCGCCCCTGAGAGTGTAGTTGTCCCCAGAAGTGGTCACTACCGGGAGTGTAGTCGCCCCCGGGGAGTGTAGTCGCCCCCAGGAAGTTGCTGCCCTGGAAGTGGCTGCCCCAGAAGTAGTCGCCCCCGGGAGTGTAGTGGGCCCCCGGAAACGGTCAGCCCCGGGACTGCAATTGTCCCCGGAAGTGGTCACCCCTGGGAGTGTAGTTGTCTCCGGAAGTGGTTGCCCCTGGGAGTGTAGTCCTCCCCGGAAGTGGCCGCTCCCGGGAGTGTAGTCACCCCCCGGAGTGTAGTTGTCCCCACCAGCGGTCACCCCCCCCAGAAATGGTCACCCCCGGGGAGTGCAGATGTCCCCGGAAGTGGTCATCCCCGGGAGTGTAGTCGCCCCCGGGAGTGTAGTTGCCCCCGGAAGTGGCCACCCCCAGGAGTGGAGTCGGGACCAGGACTGTAGTAGCCCCCGGAAACAGTCACTCCCGGGAGTGAAGTTGTCCCTGGAAGTGGTCACCCCCGGGAGTGTAGTTGTCCCCGGAAGTGGTCACCCCTGGGAGTGTAGTTGCCCCCGGAAGTGTAGTTGCCCCCGGGAGTCCAGTTGGTACCAGGACTTTAGTCGTCCCCGGAAGTGGTCACCCCCAGGAGTGTAGTCACCCCCGGAAATGGTCACCCCCGGGAGTGTAGTTGTCCCCAGAAGTGGCCACCCCTGGGAGTGTAGTTGCCCCCCGGGGAGTGTAGTCGGCCCCGGAAATGGTCAGCCCTGGGAGTGTAGTTATCCCTGGGAGTGGTCGCCCCCGGGAGTGTAGTCGCCCCGGAAGTGTAGTCCCCCCTGGGAGTGTAGTTGTCCCCACAAGTGGTCAGCCCCCCAGAAATGGTCACCCCTGGGGAGTGTAGATGTCCCCGGAAGTGGTCATCCCCGGGAGTGTAGTCGCCCCTGGGAGTGCAGTTGCCACCCCCGGAAGTGTAGTCGCCCCCAGAAGTGTAGTCGCCCCCGGAAACGGTCACTCCGGGGAGTGTAGTTGTCCCTGGAAGGGTCACCCCTGGGAGTGTAGTCGCCTCGGGGAGTCTTCTACACTGTGAGCCCGCTGTCGGGTAGGGCCCGTCTCTAGATGTTGCCGACTTGGACTTCCCAAGCGCTTAGTACAGCGCTCGGCACACAGGAAGCGCTCAATAAATACGATCGAAAGGAAGAATGAATGAATGGGTGTGATCGCCCCCGGAAGTGGTCACCCCCGGGAGCGTAGCTGCCCCCGGGAGGGTGGTCGGCCCCGGAAGTGTTGTAGTCGCCCCCGGAAGTGTCATAGTCGCCCCCGGAAGTGGTCGCCCCCGGGGGCGTAGCTGCCCCCGGGAGGGTAGTCGGCCCCGGAAGTGTTGTAGTCGCCCCCGGAAGTGGTCACCCCCGGGGGCGTACCTGCCCCCGGGAGGGTAGTCGGCCCCGGAAGTGTAGTAGTCGCCCCCGGAAGTGTAGTCACCTGTGGAAATGGTCACCCCCGGGAGTGTAGTAGCCCCCGGGAGTGTAGTCGGCCCCAGAAAGGGTCACCCCGGGGAGTGTAGTAGCCCCCGGAATTGGCCACCCCCAGGGGTTTAGCTGTCCCCGGGAGGGTAGCTGGCCCCGGAAGTGTTGTAGTCGCCCCCAGGAGGGTAGTCGGCCCCGGAAGTGTTGTGGTCGCCCCCGGAAGTGTAGTCGCCCGTGGAAATGGTCACCTCCGGGAGTGTAGTAGTCGCCCCCGGGAGGGTAGTAGGCCACGGAAGTGTCGTTGTCGCCCCCGGAAGTGGTCACCTCCGGGGGTGTACCTGCCCCCGGGAGGGTAGTTGGCCCCGGAAGTGTAGTAGTCGCCCCCGGAAGCGTAGTCGCCTGTGGAAATGGTCACCTCTGGGAGTGTAGTAGCCCCCGGGAGTGCAGTCACCCCCAGAAATGGTCACCCCGGGGAGTGTACTCGCCCCCGGAAGTGGCCACCCCCAGGGGTTTAGCCGTCCCTGGGAGGGTAGTCGGCCCCGGAAGTGTTGTAGTCGCCCCCAGGAGGGTAGTCGGCCCCGGAAGTGTTGTAGTCGCCCCCGGAAGTGGTCGCCCCCGGGAGCGTAGCTGCCCCCGGGAGGGTAGTCGGCCCCGGAAGTGTTGTAGTCGCCCCCGGAAGTGGTCGCCCCCGGGAGCGTAGCTGCCCCCGGGAGGGTAGTCGGCCCCGGAAGTGTTGTAGTCGCCCCCGGAAGTGGTCGCCCCCGGGGGCGTAGCTGCCCCGGGAGGGTGGTCGGCCTCGGAAGTGTTGTAGTCGCCCCCGGAAGTGTTGTAGTCGCCCCCGGAAGTGCCGTCACCCGCAGAAATGGTCACCTCTGGGAGTGTAGTAGTCGCCCCCGGGAGGGTAGTCACCCCCAGAAAGGGTCACCCCGGGGAGCGTAGTCGCCCCCGGAAGTGGCCACCCCCAGGGGTTTAGCTGTCCCCGGGAGGGTAGTCGGCCCCGGAAGTGTTGAAGTCGCCCCCGGGAGGGTAGTCGGCCCCGGAAGTGTTGTAGTCGCCCCCGGAAGTGGTCGCCCCCGGGAGTGTAGCTGCCCCCGGGAGGGTAGTCGGCCCCGGAAGTGTCATAGTCGCCCCCGGAAGTGGTCGCCCCCGGGGGCGTAGCTACCCCTGGGAGGGTAGTCGGCCTCGGAAGTGTTGTAGTCGCCCCCGGAAGTGCCGTCACCCGCAGAAATGGTCACCTCTGGGAGTGTAGTAGTCGCCCCCGGGAGGGTAGTCGGCCCCGGAAGTGTTGTAGTCGCCCCCGGAAGTGGTCACCCCCGGGGGCGTACCTGCCCCCGGGAGGGTAGTCGGCCCCGGAAGTGTTGTAGTCGCCCCCGGAAGTGTAGTCACCCGGGGAAACGGTCACCCCTGGGAGTGTAGTAGTCCCCGGGAGTGTAGTCACCCCCAGAAAGGGTCACCCCGGGGAGTGTAGTCGCCCCCGGAATTGGCCAGTCCCAGGGGTTTAGCTGTCCCTGGAAGTGTTGTAGTCGCCCCGGGAAGTGTTGTAGTCGCCCCCGGAAGTGTTGTAGTCGCCCCCGGAAGTGCAGTCGCCCGCAGAAATGGTCACCTCTGGGAGTGTAGTCGGCCCCGGAAGTGTTGTAGTCGCCCCCGGGAGGGTAGTCGGCCCCGGAAGTGTTGTAGTCGCCCCCGGAAGTGTTGTAGTCGCCCCGGAAGTGTGGTCGCCCCCGGAAATGGTCACCCTGGGGAGCGTAGTGGCCCCCGGAAGTGGTCTGCCCGGAAGTGTAGACGACTGGGAGCCCACTGTTGGGTAGGGACCGTCTCTATATGTTGCCAATTTGTACTTCCCAAGCGCTTAGTACAGTGCTCCGCACACGGTAGGCGCTCAGTAAACACGAGTGGATGTAGTGGCCGCCCGGAAGCGCTCACCTGCGTCGGCCCTGGTCCGCTGAGCCGGGCTCTTCTCAAAGGGGGTCTTCATTCAGGCGGGGCCCGGCGGGGGGGGGGCGGGGGGAGGACGCGGGTCCCGCCCCGGTCCGCGGGGGGCGCCACGCTCAGCCGCCGCCGCCTCCGGGGGGGCCTCAGGCCTGCCGGGGACCAGACGGGAGGGGGGGGGGGGGGCTTGTCTTAGACGACACGGGCGGAGGGGGCCCGGGGTTCGAATCCCGGCCGGGTGACCTTGGACGAGTCTCTCGCCTTAGAGAAGCGGCGCCGCCTCGGTGCTTCCCAAGCGCTCAGTACAGTGCCCTGCGCACAGGAAGCGCTCAATAAATAGGATTGATTGGAGAGAGCCCGGGGCGGGGAGACGCGAGGACCTGGGTTCGAATCCCGGCTCCGCCGAGTCACTTCTCTCGCCTTAGAGAAGCGGCACCGCCTAGTGCTTCCCAAGCGCTCAGTACAGTCTCTGCGCACAGGAAGCGCTCAATAAATACGATTGATTGATTGATTGATTGGAGAGAGCCCGGGGCGGGGAGACGGGAGGACCTGGGTTCGAATCCCGGCTCCGCCAACCTTGGACGAGTCACTTCTCTCGCCTTAGGGAAGCGACGTCGCCTGGTGCTTCCCAAGCGCTTAGTACAGTGCTCTGCACACAGTAAGTGCTCAATAAATAGGATTGATTGATTGATTGATTGATTGGAGAGAGCCCGGGGCGGGGAGACGGAAGGACCTGGGTTCGAATCCCGGCTCCGCCGAGTCACTTCTCTTGTCTTAGAGAAGCGGCGCCGCCTGGTGCTTCCCAAGCGCTTAGTACAGTGCCCTGCACACAGTAAGCGCTCAATAGATACGATTGATTGATTGGAGAGAGCCCGGGGCGGGGAGACGGGAGGACCTGGGTTCGAATCCCAGCTCCGCCGAGTCACTTCTCTCGTCTTAGAGAAGCGGCGCCGCCTCAGTGCTTCCCAAGCGCTCAGTACAGTGCTCTGCACACAGGAAGCGCTCAATAAATAGGATTGATTGGAGAGAGCCCGGGGAGGGGAGACGGGAGGACCTGGGTTCGAATCCCGGCTCCGCCGAGTCACTTCTCTCGTCTTAGAGAAGCGGCGCCGCCTGGTGCTTCCCAAGCGCTTAGTACAGTGCTCTGCACACAGTAGGCGCTCAATAAATACGATTGATTGATTGATTGGAGAGAGCCCGGGGCGGGGAGACGGGAGGACCTGGGTTCGAATCCAGGCTCCACACAGTAAGCGCTCAATAGATATGATTGATTGGAGAGAGCCCAGGGAGGGGAGACGGGAGGACCTGGGTTCGAATCCCGGCTCTGCCGAGTCACTTCTCTCGTCTTAGAGAAGCGGCGCCGCCCGGTGCTTCCCAAGCGCTTAGTACAGTGCTCTGCACACAGTAGGCGCTCAATAGATAGGATTGATTGATTGATTGATTGGTTGGAGAGAGCCCGGGGCGGGGCGGGGCGATGGGAGGACCTGGGTTCGAATCCCGGCTCCGCCGAGTCACTTCTCTCATCTTAGAGAAGCGGCGCCGCCTGGTGCTTCCCACGCGCTTAGTACAGTGCTCTGCACACAGTAAGTGCTCAATAAATAGGATTGATTGATTGATTGATTGATTGGTTGGAGAGAGCCCGGGGCGGGGCGATGGGAGGACCTGGGTTCGAATCCCGGCTCCGCCGAGTCACTTCTCTTGCCGTAGAGAAGCGGCGCCGCCTGGTCCTTCCCAGGCGCTTAGTACAGTGCTCTGCACATAGGAAGCGCTCAATAGATATGATTGATTGATTGGAGAGAGCCCGGGGCGGGGAGACGGGAGGACCTGGGTTCGAATCCCGGCTCCGCCGAGTCACTTCTCTCGTCTTAGAGAAGCGGCGCCGCCGAGTGCTTCCCAAGCGCTCAGTACAGTGCTCTGCGCACAGGAAGCGCTCAATAAATAGGATTGATTGATTGATTGATTGGAGAGAGCCCGGGGCGGGGAGACGGGGGGACCTGGGTTCGAATCCCGGCTCCGCCACCCGCCAGCCAGGTGACCTTGGACAAGTCACTTCTCTCACCGTAGTGGTGCTTCCCAAGCACTTAGTACAGTGCTCTGCGCACAGTAAGCGCTCAATAAATAGGATTGATTGACTGATTGATTGATTGGAGAGAGCCCGGGGCGGGGAGACGGGAGGACCTGGGTTCGAATCCCGGCTCCGCCGAGTCACTTCTCTCGCCTTAGAGAAGCGGCACCGCCTGGTGCTTCCCAAGCGCTTAGTACAGTCTCTGCACACAGTAATCGCTCAATAAATAGGATTGATTGATTGATTGATTGATTGGAGAGAGCCCGGGGCGGGGAGACGGGAGGACCTGGGTTCGAATCCCGGCTCCACCGAGTCACTTCTCTCGCCTTAGAGAAGCGCTGCCGCCTGGTGCTTCCCAAGCGCTTAGTACAGTGCTCTGCACACAGTAAGCGCTCAATAAATAGGATTGATTGATTGGAGAGAACCTGGGGCGGGGAGATGCGAGGACCTGGGTTCGAATCCCGGCTCCGCCGAGTCACTTCTCTCGCCTTAGAGAAGCGGCGCCGCCGGGTGCTTCCCAAGCGCTCAGTACAGTCTCTGCTCACAGTAAGCGCTCAATAAATAGGATTGATTGATTGATTGATTGATTGATTGGAGAGAGCCCGGGGCGGGGAGACGGGGGGACCTGGGTTCGAATCCCAGGCCGGGTGACCTTGGACGAGTCACTTCTCTCACCGTAGTGGTGCTTCCCAAGCGCTCAGTACAGTGCCCTGCACACAGTAAGCGCTCAATAAATAGGATTGATTGATTGATTGGAGAGAGCCCGGGGCGGGGAGACGGGAGGACCTGGGTTCGAATCCCGGCTCCGCCAACCTTGGAAGAGTCACTTCTCTCGCCTTAGGGAAGCGGCGCCGCCTGGTGCTTCCCAAGCGCTTAGTACAGTGCTCTGCACACAGTAAGCGCTCAATAAATAGGATTGATTGGAGAGAGCCCGGGGCGGGGAGACGCGAGGACCTGGGTTCGAATCCCGGCTCCGCCGAGTCACTTCTCTCGCCTTAGAGAAGCGGCACCGCCTAGTGCTTCCCAAGCGCTCAGTACAGTCTCTGCGCACAGGAAGCGCTCAATAAATACGATTGATTGATTGATTGATTGGAGAGAGCCCGGGGCGGGGAGACGGGAGGACCTGGGTTCGAATCCCGGCTCCGCCGAGTCACTTCTCTCACCTCAGAGAAGCGGCGCCGCCGGGTGCTTCCCAAGCGCTTAGTACAGTGCCCTGCACACAGTAAGCGCTCAATAGATACGACTGATTGATTGGAGAGAGCCCGGGGTGGGGAGACGGGAGGACCTGGGTTCGAATCCAGG
Organism: Tachyglossus aculeatus; assembly: GCF_015852505.1. Taxonomy (NCBI): domain Eukaryota; kingdom Metazoa; phylum Chordata; class Mammalia; order Monotremata; family Tachyglossidae; genus Tachyglossus; species Tachyglossus aculeatus. Next base: position 696,994 of record NW_024044869.1, on the reverse strand, counting down.
CTCCACACAGTAAGCGCTCAATAGATATGATTGATTGGAGAGAGCCCAGGGAGGGGAGACGGGAGGACCTGGGTTCGAATCCCGGCTCCACACAGTAAGCGCTCAATAGATGTGATTGATTGGATAGAGCCCGGGGCGGGGAGACGGGAGGAACTGGGTTCGAATCCCGGCTCCGCCGAGTCACTTCTCTCGCCTTAGAGAAGCAGCACCGCCTGGTGCTTCCCAAGCGCTCAGTACAGTGCTCTGCGCACAGTAAGCGCTCAATAGATATGATTGATTGATTGATTGGAGAGACCCCGGAGCCCGGGGCTGGGTTCGAATCCCGGCTCCACACAGTAAGCGCTCAATAGATATGATTGATTGGAGAGAGCCCAGGGAGGGGAGACGGGAGGACCTGGGTTCGAATCCCGGCTCCACACAGTAAGCGCTCAATAGATGTGATTGATTGGAGCCCGGGGCAGGGAGACGGGAGGACCTGGGTTCGAATCCCGGCTCCGCCGAGTCACTTCTCTCGTCGTAGAGAAGCGGCGCCGCCTGGTGCTTCCCAAGCGCTTAGTACAGTGCTCTGCACGCAGTAAGCGCTCAACAGATATGATTGATTGATTGGATCGGTCTTCATCCCCATTTTCCAGAGGAGGAAACTGAGGCCCGGAAAATAATAATAATAATGATAATGACGGTATTTTTGTTTGTTTGTTTTGAATGGCATTTACTAAGCGCTTTCTATGTGCCAAGCACTGTACTAAGCGCTGGGGAGGACGGATTGTCCCCCCCAGGAGGGGCTCCCGGTCTTCATCCCCATTTTCCAGAGGAGGGAACTGAGGCCCGGAAAATAATAATAATAATAATAATAATAATAATAATAATGTTATTTTTGTTTGTTTTGAATGGCATCTACTAAGCGCTTACTATGTGCCAAGCACTGTACTAAGCGCTGGGGAGGACGGATTGTCCCCCCTCGGGGGGGGGGGGGGGGGGGGGGGGGGCTCCCGGTCTTCATCCCCATTTTCCAGAGGAGGAAACTGAGGCCCGGAAAATAATAATAATAATAATAATGACGGTATTTTTGTTTGTTTTTAATGGCATTGACTAAGCGCTTACTATGTGCCAAGCACTGTACTAAGCGCTGGGGAGGACGGATTGTCCCCCAACCCTGGGGGGGGGGGGCTCCCGGTCTTCATCCCCATTTTCCAGAGGAGGGAACTGAGGCCCGGAAAATAATAATAATAATAATAATAATAATAATAATAATAATAATAATAATAATAACGGCATTTTTGTTTGTTTTGAATGGCATTTACTAAGCGCTTACTATGTGCCAAGCACTGTACTAAGCGCTGGGGAGGACGGATTGTCCCCGCTCGGGGGTGGGCTCCCGGTCTTCATCCCCATTTTCCAGAGGAGGAAACTGAGGCCCGGAAAATAATAATAATAATAATAATAATAATAATAATAATAATAACGACGGCATTTTTGTTTGTTTTGAATGGCATTGACTAAGCGCTTACTATGTGCCAAGCACTGTACTAAGCGCTGGGGAGGACGGATTGCCCCCCCCCCCCGGGGGGGCTCCCGGTCTTCATCCCCATTTTCCAGACGAGGGAACTGAGGCCCAGAGAAGGGAAGCGACTCGCCCAGAGTCGCCCAGCTGACAGTCGGCGGGGCCGGGATTCGAACCCAGGACCTCGGCCTCCAAAGCCCAGGCTCTTTCCACCGAGGCACGCCGCTGCTTAAGCGTCTACTACGTGCCAAGCGCTGTTCTAAGCGCTGGTGATGGGGATGAGGTTGTCCCCCGCGGGGCCTCCCGGGCTCCATCCCCATTGGACAGAGGGGGGAAACTGAGGCCCGGGGGAGGGAAGCGACTCGCCCAAGGTCACCCAGCAGGCAAGTGGTCGAGGCGGGATTCGAACCCACGACCTCTGACACACCCTCCCCCCCCCCCCCCACGGGAGCTTTGTCGCACGTCCGCGGGGTGACCTTGGACGGGTCATTTCCCTCAAAAGCGGCGGCGGGTCCCGGGGCTGGGAGTCCGAGGTCCTGGGTTCGAATCCCGCTTCCCTTCCCCGGGCCTCAGTTTCCCCCCTCTGCCCAATGGGGATGGAGACGGCGAGCCCCACGGGACTGACTGGTCTCCGCCCCGGCGTCTAATACAGTCCCCGCCGCATCGTGAGCTCTCCACAAACACCACCAATCGCCAGTGCTACGTACTGAGCGCCTCCGGGGTGCAGAGCGCTGTACTGAGCGCCCGGGAGAGTCCAAACCAGCACCAAACGGATCCATTCCCCGCCCACAACGAGCTCACGGTCTACTAGGAGGCGGACATCGTCCGTCCATCTGTCGTCGGTGCTCTGTACTGAGCGCCTCCAGGGTGCAGAGCACTGTACTGAGCGCTCGGGAGAGTCCAAACCAGCACCAAACGGATCCATTCCCCGCCCACAACGAGCTCACGGTCTACTAGGAGGCGGACATCGTCCGTCCATCTGTCGTCGGTGCTCTGTACTGAGCGCCTCCGGGGTGCAGAGCACTGTACTGAGCGCTCGGGAGAGTCCAAACCAGCACCAAACGGATCCACTCCCCGCCCACAGCGAGCTCACGGTCTATGGGGGGAGACGGGCATCGCCCGTCCATGGGTCTGTGCTCTGTACTGAGCGCCTCCGGGGTGCAGAGCGCTGTACTGAGCGCTCGGGAGAGTCCAAACCAGCACCAAGCGGATCCATTCCCCGCCCACAGCGAGCTCACGGTCTACTAGGAGGCGGACATCGTCCGTCCATCCGTCGTTGGTGCTCTGTACTGAGCGCCTCCAGGGTGCAGAGCGCTGTACTGAGCGCTCGGGAGAGTCCAAACCAGCACCAAACGGATCCATTCCCCGCCCACAACGAGCTCACGGTCTACGGGGGGAGACGGACATCGTCCGTCCATGGGTCGGTGCTCTGTACTGAGCGCCTCCGGGGTGCAGAGCGCTGTACTGAGCGCTCGGGAGAGTCCAAACCAGGACCAAACGGTTCCATTCCCCGCCCATAACGAGCTCACGGTCTACTAGGAGGCGGACATCGTCCGTCCATCCGTCGTTGGTGCTCTGTACTGAGCGCCTCCAGGGTGCAGAGCGCTGTACTGAGCGCTCGGGAGAGTCCAAACCAGCACCAAACGGATCCATTCCCCGCCCACAACGAGCTCACGGTCTACGGGGGGAGACGGACATCGTCCGTCCATGGGTCGGTGCTCTGTACTGAGCGCCTCCGGGGTGCAGAGCGCTGTACTGAGCGCTCGGGAGAGTCCAAACCAGGACCAAACGGTTCCATTCCCCGCCCATAACGAGCTCACGGTCTACTAGGAGACGGACATCGTCCATCCATCCGTCGTCGGTGCTCTGTACTGAGCGCCTCCGGGGTGCAGAGCGCTGTACTGAGCGCCCGGGAGAGTCCAAACCGGCACCAAACGGATCCACTCCCCGCCCACAACGAGCTCACGGTCTACTAGGAGGCGGACATCGCCCGCCCGTCCGTCGGTGCTCTGTACTGAGCGCCTCTGGGGTGCAGAGCGCTGTACTGAGCGCCCGGGAGAGTCCAAACCAGCACCAAACGGATCCATTCCCCTCCCACAGCGAGCTCACGGTCGACTAGGGGACGGACATCATCCATCCATCCGTCGTCGGTGCCCTGTACTGAGCGCCTCCGGGGTGCAGAGCGCTGTACTGAGCGCTCGGGAGAGTCCAAACCAGCACCAAACGGATCCATTCCCCGCCCACAGCGAGCTCACGGTCCACGGGGGGAGACGGACATCGTCCGTCCATCCGTCGGTGCTCTGTACTGAGCGCCTCCGGGGGTGCAGAGCGCTGTACTGAGCGCTCGGGAGAGTCCAAACCAGCACCAAGCGGATCCATTCCCCGCCCACAACAAGCTCACGGTCTACTAGGAGGCGGACATCGCCCAACCAGCCGTCGGTGCTCTGTACTGAGCGCCTCGGGGGTGCAGAGCACTGTACTGAGCGCTCGGGAGAGTCCAAACCAGCACCAAGCGGATCCATTCCCCGCCCACAACGAGCTCACGGTCTACAGTTGGGGTGGAGGGGGGAGACAGACATCGTCCGTCCATCCGTGCTCTGTACTGAGCGCCTCCGGGGGTGCAGAGCGCTGTACTGAGCGCCCGGGAGAGTCCAAACCGGCACCAAACGGATCCATTCCCCGCCCACAACGAGCTCACGGTCTACGGGGGGAGACGGACATCGTCCGTCCATGGGTCGGTGCTCTGTACTGAGCGCCTCCGGGGTGCAGAGCGCTGTACTGAGCGCTCGGGAGAGTCCAATACAACACCAAACGGATTTTGTTTTGTCGTCCGCCTCCCCCTTCTAGGCCGTGAGCCCGCCGTCGGGTAGGAACCGCCTCTTTCGGTCGCCGACTTGGACTTCCCAGGCGCTCAGTACAGTGCTCCGCACCCAGGGAGCGCTCAATAAGTACGACCGAATGAGGGAGATCCGTTCCCCGCCCACGGCGCGCTCGGAGACCGCCGTTCCAATCCACCCCGGGGACGTACTGAGCACTTACCGTGTGCAGAGCGCCGGACCGAGCGCTCGGGGGAGTCCAGTACAGCACAGCGGGGTCGGGGGGTGGTTGGGCCGCTCCTCGCCCACGGCGCCGCGTGTCCGCTGGGTGACCCTGGCCCAGTCACTTCCCTCCTCGGGGCCTCAGTTGCCTCATCTGTCAAATGGGGATGAAGAGCGTGAGCCCCCCGGGGGGACAACCTCATCGCCTTGTCTCCCCCCCGGCGCTTAGCACAGTGCTTGGCACATAGTAAGCGCTTCACAAATGCCACCATCATTATTATTTATTATCATTATTATTATTCTCTGGGCCTCAGTTTCCTCCTCTGTCAAATGGGGATGAAGACCGCGAGCCCCCCGGGGGAACCACCTCATCACCTTGTCTCCCCCCCCGGTGCTTAGCACAGTGCTTGGCACATAGTAAGCGTTTCACAAATGCCACCATCATCATTATTACTTATTATCATCATTATTATTATTTTCCAGGCCTCAGTTTCCTCCTCTGTCAAATGGGGATGAAGCCCGGGAGCCCCCCGGGGGACAACCTCATCACCTTGTCTCCCCCCCGGCGCTTAGAACAGTGCTTGGCACATAGTAAGCGCTTCACAAATGCCACCATCATTATCATTATCATTATTTTCCAGGCCTCAGTTTCCTCCTCTGTCAAATGGGGATGAAGACCGTGAGCCCCCCCCAGGGGACAACCTCATCGCCTTGTCTCCCCCCGGGCGCTTAGCACAGTGCTTGGCACATAGTAAGCGCTTAACAAATACCATCATTATTATTATTATTATGATTCTCTGGGCCTCAGTTTCCTCCTCTGTCAAATGGGGATGAAGCCCGTGAGCCCCCCGGGGGACAACCTCATCCCCTTGTCTACCCCCCGGCGCTTAGCACAGTGCTCGGCACATAGTAAGCGCTTCACAAATGCCACCATCATTACCATTATTACTTATTATCATCATTATTATTATTTTCCAGGCCTCAGTTCCCTCCTCTGTCAAATGGGGATGAAGCCCGTGAGCCCCCCGGGGGACAACCTCATCCCCTTGTCTCCCCCCACAGCGCTTAGAACAGTGCTGGGCACATAGTAAGCGCTTCACAAATGCCACCATCATCATCATTATTACTTATTATCATCATTATTATTATTTTCCAGGCCTCAGTTTCCTCCTCTGTCCAATGGGGATGAAGACCGCGAGCCCCCCGGGGGACAACCTCATCACCTTGTCTCCCCCCCCAGCGCTTAGAACAGTGCTCGGCATAGAGTAAGCGCATAACAAATACCATTATTATTATTATTTATTATTATTATCATTATTCTCTGGGCCTCAGTTTCCTCCTCTGTCCAATGGGGATAAAGACCATGAGCCCCAAGGGGGACAACCTCATCACCTTGTCTCCCCCTCGGCGCTTAGAACAGTGCTCGGCACATAGTAAGCGCTTCACAAATGCCACCATCATTATCATTATCATTATTTTCCAGGCCTCAGTTTCCTCCTCTGTCAAATGGGGATGAAGACCGTGAGCCCCCCGGGGGACAACCTCATCACCTTGTCTCCCCCCCCGGCGCTTAGAACAGTGCTCGGCACATAGTAAGCGCTTCACAAATACCATTATTATTATTATCATTATTCTCTGGGCCTCAGTTTCCTCCTCTGTCCAATGGGGATGAAGCCCGTGAGCCCCCCGGGGGGACAACCTCATCGCCTTGTCTCCCCCCCGCCGGCGCTTAGCACAGTGCTTGGCACATAGTAAGCGCTTAACAGCCCACTATTGGGTAGGGACCGTCTCTCTATGTCGCCAACTTGGACCTCCCAAGCGCTTAGTCCAGTGCTCTGCACACGGTAAGCGCTCAATAAATACGATTGATTGATTGACTCTATATATGTATATATGTTTGTACATATTTATTACTCTATTTTACTTGTACATATTCTATTTACTTGTACTTCCCCAGTGCTCAGTCCAGTGCTCTGCACACAGTAAGCGCTCAATAAACATGACTGATTCATTCCCAAGCGCTTAGTACAGTGCTCTGCACACAGTAAGCGCTCAATAAATACGACTGATTGATTAATTCCTTCCTCTCCCCCTCGTCCCCCTCTCCATCCCCCCATCTTACCTCCTTCCCTTCCCCACAGCACCTGGATATATATATATATATATATATATATATATATATAAGCGCTTAGTACAGTGCTCTGCACATAGTAAGCGCTCAATAAATACGATTGATTGATATATATATATGTTTGTACAGATTTATTACTCTATTTATTTTACTTGTACCTATCTATTCTGTTTACTTGCACTTCCCAAGCGCTTAGTACAGTGCCCTGCACACAGTAAGCGCTCAATAAATACGATTGATTGATTGATTGATGGAATGAATGAATGAATGGAGGCAGGGAATGCGTGTTTATTGATGTATTATCAATAAACCTCTCTCCCAAGCGCTTAGTACAGTGCTCTGCACATAGTAAGCGCTCAATAAATACGATTGATTGATTGATTGATGTATTTTCCTCCCCTAAGCGCTTAATACAGTGCTCTGCACGCAGGAAGCGCTCAATAAATACGATGGAATGAAAATGGAGGCAGGGAATGCGTGTTTATCGCTGTATTTTCCTCCCCCGAGCGCTTAGTACAGCGCTCTGCAGACAGGAAGTGCTCAATAAATACGATGGAATGAATGAATGAATGGAGGCATGGAATGCGTGTTTATCGCTATATTTTCCTCCCCAGAGCACTTAATACAGTGCTCTGCACCCAGGAAGCGCTCAATAAATACAATGGAATGAATGAATGAATGGAGGCAGGCAATGTGCGTTTGTTGATGTATTTTCCTCCCCTAAGCGCTTAGTACAGTGCTCTGCACCCAAGAAGCGCTCAATAAATATGATGGAATGAATGGAGGCGGGGAATGCGTGTTTATCGCTGTATTTTCCTCCCCTGAGCGCTTAGTACAGTGCTCTGCAGACAGGAAGCGCTCAATAAATACGATGGAATGAATGAATGAATGAATGGAGGCAGAGAATGCGTGTTTATCGCTGTATTTTCCTCCCCCGAGCGCTTAGTACAGTGCTCTGCACCCAGGAAGCGCTCAATAAATACGACGGAATGAATGGAGGCAGGGAATGCGTGCTTATCGCTGTATTTTCCTCCCCCGAGCGCTTAGTACAGTGCTCTGCACCCAGGAAGCGCTCAATAAATACGACGGAATGAATGAATGGAGGCAGGGGTCTGTTTATAGCTGTATTTTCCTCCCCCAGGCGCTTAGTACAGTGCTCTGCACCCAGGAAGCGCTCAATAAATACCATTGAATGAATGGATGACCACAATTACTGATTACCCCAGTGCTAAGTACAGTTCATTCATTCATTCAATGGCATTTATTGAGCGCTTCCTGGGCGCAGAGCACTGTACTGAGTGCTTGGGAAACACAACTCGGCAGCAGATAGAGACGGTCCTTACTCAATATGCTGCCAACTTGAACTTCCCAGGCGCTCAGTACAGTGCTCTGCACACAGTAAGCGCTCAATATATACGATTGAATGAATGAATGGGCTCACAGTGTAGTAAACGCCCCCATACCACAATTATTCTCATTGTTATCACAGAGAAGCAGCGTGGCTCGGTGGGTAGAGGCCGGGCTTGGGAGCCCGAGGTCGCGGGTTCGAATCCCACCTCTGCCCCTCATCTGCTGGGTGAACTTGGGCGAGTCACTTCCCTTCTCCGGGCCTCAGTTTCCTCCTCTGCAAAATGGGGATGAAGACCGTGAGCCCCACGGGGGACAACCTCATCACCTCGTCTCGATCCCAGCGCTTAAAACAGTGCTCGGCACATAGTAAGCGCTCAACAAATGCCATCATTATCCAATGCTTAGAACAGTGCTTGGCACCTAGTGAGCGCTTAACAAATGCCATCAATATTATTATTGTTATTACCATAGGAAGCGCTTAACAAGTGCCATCGATATTATTGTTATTACTATAGGGAGCAATTAACAAACTCCATCAATATTATCATTATTACTATAGGGAGCAGTTAACAAACGCCATCAATATTATTATCATTACTACAGGAAGCGATTAACAAATGCCATCAATGTTATTATTATTACTATAGGAAGCGCTCAACAAACTCCATCAATATTATTATTATTACTATAGGAAGCAATTAACAAATGCCATCAATATTATTATCGCTATAGGAAGCGATTTAACAAATGCCATCAATATTATTACTATTACTATAGGAAGCGATTAACAAACACCAGCAATATTATTATTACTATAGGAAGTGCTTAACAAATGCCATCAATATCATTATTATTACTATAGGAAGCGATTAACAAACGCCATCAATATTATTATTATAACTATAGGAAGCGATTAACAAACGCCATCAACGTTATTATTATTACTATAGGAAGCGATTAACAAACACCATCAATATTATTATTACTACTATTGGAAGCGATTAACAAACGCCATCAATATTATTATTACTACTATTGGAAGCGATTAACAAATGCCATCAATACTATTATTACTATAGGAAGTGCTTAACAAATGCCATCCATATTATTATTATTACTATAGGAAGCGCTTAACAAATGCCATCAATGTTATTATTATTACTACAGGAAGCGCTTAACAAATGCCATCAATATTATTACTACCACAGGAAGCGATTAACAAACGTCATCAATACTATTATTACTATAGGAAGCGATTAACAAATGCCATCAATGTTATTATTATTACTATAGGAAGCGATTAACAAACGCCATCAATATTATTATTACTACAGGACGCGATCAACAAACGCCATCAATATTATTATTACTACTATTGGAAGCGCTTAACAAGTGCCATCAACATCATTATTACTACTATAGGAAGTGATTAACAAACGCCATCAATACTATTATTACAAAATCATTATTACTACTATAGGAAGCGATTAACAAATGCCATCAATACTATTATTACAACATCATTATTACTACTATAGGAAGCGATTAACAAACGCCATCAATATTATTATTACTACAGGAAGCGACTAACAAATGCCATCAATATTATTATTATTACTATAGGAAGCGCTTAACAAGTGCCATCAACATCATTATTACTACTATAGGAAGCGATTAACAAACGCCATCAATACTATTATCACAACATCATTATTACTACTATAGGAAGCGATTAACAAACGCCATCAATACTATTATTACAACATCATTATTACTACTATAGGAAGCAATTAACAAACGTCATCAATACTATTATTACATCATTATTACTACTATAGGAAGCGATTAACAAACGCCATCAATACTATTATCACTACTACAGGAAGCGATTAATAAATGCCATCAATATTATTATTACTACTATTGGAAGCGATTAACAAATGCCATCAATACTATTATTACTATAGGAAGTGCTTAACAAATGCCATCCATATTATTATTATTACTACAGGAAGCGCTTAACAAATGCCATCAATGTTATTATTATTACTACAGGAAGCGCTTAACAAATGCCATCAATATTATTACTACTACAGGAAGTGATTAACAAACGCCATCAATATTATTATTACTACTATAGGAAACGCTTAACAAATGCCATCAATATTATTATTACTACTATTGGAAGCGCTTAACAAATGCCATCAATGTTATTATTACTACTACAGGAAGCGATTAACAAACGCCATCAATATTATTATTACTACTATTGGAAGCGCTTAACAAATGCCATCAATATTACTATTATTACTATAGGAAGCGCTTCACAAGTGCCATCAACATCATTATTACTACTATAGGAAGCGATTAACAAATGCCATCAATACTATTATTACAACATCATTATTACTACTATAGGAAGCGATTAACATTCTATATTATTATTACTACAGGAAGCGATTAACAAATGCCATCAATATTATTATTATTACTATAGGAAGCCCTTAACAAGTGCCATCAACATCATTATTACTACTATAGGAAGCGATTAACAAACGCCATCAATACTATTATCACAACATCATTATTACTACTATAGGAAGCGATTAACAAACGCCATCAATACTATTATTACAACATCATTATTACTACTATAGGAAGCGATTAACAAACACCATCAATACTATTATTACTACAGGAAGCGATTAACAAATGCCATCAATATTATTATTATTACTATAGGAAGCGCTTAACAAGTGCCATCAACATCATTATTACTACTATAGGAAGCGATTAACAAACGCCATCAATACTATTATCACAACATCATTATTACTACTATAGGAAGCGATTAACAAACGCCATCAATACTATTATTACAATATCATTATTACTACTATAGGAAGCGATTAACAAACGCCATCAATACTATTATTACAACATCATTATTACTACTATAGGAAGCGATTAACAAACGCCATCAATACTATTATTATAACATCGTTATTACTACTATAGGAAGCGATTAACAAACACCATCAATACTATTATTACTACTACAGGAAGCGATTAGTAAATGCCATCAATATCATTACCCCGGCGCTTAACACAGTGTTTGGCACATACTAAGCGCTTCACGAAGGCCATTATTAGTACGATGATGATGATTAAATTGATGAGCTCAAGCCCCCCCCCCACAGGGGGTTCCCCCAAACCGGAAGTTGGGGCCCCCTCACTCTGAATTTTGCTCAGGAAGACCCTCCCCCACCCTGCCCCCCACAATGCCCCGGGTCTTAATAATAATAATGATAATAATAATAATAATAAAGATGGCATTGATTAAGCGCTTACTATGTGCCAAACACTGTTCTAAGTGCTGTTCTTAGGTGAGGCCCCCCCTCCCTGCCCCCCCCCCAGATTCCCACAATCCCCCTCGTCTTAAGACGAAGCCCCCCCTCCTCAGACTCCCACAATTCCCCGGGGTTTCAGACGAAGCCCCCTCCTCAGACTCCCACAATCCCCCTCGTCTTAAGACGAAGCCCCCTCCTCCTCAGACTCCCACAATTCCCTGGGTTTCAGGTGAAGCCCCCCCCCCCACAATTCCCCTCATCTTACACAAAGCCCCCCCTTCAGACTCCCACAATTCCCTGGGTTTCAGGTGAAGCCCCCCCGCCCACAATTCCCCTCATCTTACACAAAGCCCCCCCCCTCCGACTCCCACAATCCCCCTCGTCTTAAGACGAAGCCCCCTCCTCCTCAGACTCCCACAATTCCCTGGGTTTCAGGTGAAGCCCCCCCCATTACCCTCATCTTACACAAAGCCCCCTCCTCAGACTCCCACAATCCCTCTCGTCTTAGACGAAGCCCCCTCCTCACACTCCCACAATCCCTCTCGTCTTAGACGAAGCCCCCTCCTCACACTCCCACAATTCCCTGGGTTTCAGGTGAAGCCCCCCCCCCCCCAGACTCCCACAATTCCCTGGGTTTCAGGTGAAGCCCCCCCCCATTCCCCTCATCTTACACAAAGCCCCCCCCCAGACTCTCACAATCCCCCTCGTCTTAAGATGAAGCCCCCTCCTCCTCAGACTCCCACAATTCCCTGGGTTTCAGGTGAAGTCCCCCCCCACAGTCCCCCTCATCTTACACAAAGCCCCCTCCTCAGACTCCCACAATCCCTCTCGTCTTAGACGAAGCCCCCTCCTCACACTCCCATAATCCCTCTCGTCTTAGACGAAGCCCCCTCCTCAGACTCCCACAATTCCCTGGGTTTCAGGTGAAGCCCCCCCCCCTCAGACTCCCACAATTCCCTGGGTTTCAGGTGAAGCCCCCCCCACAGTCCCCCTCATCTTACACGAAGCCCCCTCCTCAGACTCCCACAATCCCTCTCGTCTTAGACGAAGCCCCCTCCTGGGTTTCAGGTGAAGCCCCCCCCCAACAGTTCCCCTCATCTTACACAAAGCCCCCTCCTCAGACTCCCACAATCCCCCTCGTCTTAGATGAAGCCCCCTCCTCAGACTCCCACAATCCCTCTCATCTTAGGCGAAGCCCCCTCCTCAGACTCCCACAATCCCCCTCGTCTTAAGACGAAGCCCCCTCCTCCTCAGACTCCCCCAATCCCTCTCATCTTACACGAAGCCCCCTCCTCCTCAGACTCCCACAATTCCCTGGGGTTTCAGGTGAAGCCCCCCCCTTCAGACTCCCACAATCCTCCTCGTCTTAGACGAAGCCCCCCCCCCCTCAGACTCCCACAATTTCCCCGGGGTTTCAGGTGAAGCCCCCCCCAGACTCCCACAATTCCCTGGGTTTCAGATGAAGCCCCCCCCCCCAATCCCCCTCGTCTTACATGAAGCCCCCTCCTCAGACCCCCCATAAGTCCCCTCACCTTACACCAAGTCCCCCCCTCAGACTCCCACAATTCCCCGGGGTTTCAGGTGAAGCCCCCCCTTCAGACTCCCACAATCCTCCTCGTCTTAGATGAAGTCCCCCCCTCAGAATCCCACAATCCCCCTCGTCTTAGATGAAGCCCCCCCTCAGACTCCCACAATTCCCCGGGGTTTCAGACGAAGCCCCCTCCTCAGACTCCCACAATCCCCCTCATTTTACACGAAGGCCCCCCCCCCAGACTCCCATAATCCCCCGGGTTTCAGACGAAGCCCCCTCCTCAGAACCCCCATAAGTCTCCTCGTCTTACACGAAGCCCCCCCCCTCAGACTCCCACAATTCCCTGGGTTCAGGTGAAGCCCCCCCTCACAATCCCCCTAGTCTTAGATGAAGCCCCCCCTCAGACTCCCACAATTCCCCGGGTTCAGGTGAAGCCCCCCCCACAATCCCCCTCGTCGTACACGAAGCCCCCCCCCTCAGACTCCCACAATCCCTCTCGTCTTGGACGAAGCCCCCCTCCTCGTCAGACTCCCACAATTCCCCGGGGTTTCAGGTGAAGCCCCCCCTCAGACTCCCACAATCCCCCTCGTCTTACACTAAGGCCCCCCCCCTCAGACTCCCCTAATCCCCCGGGTTTCAGATGAAGCCCCCCCCACAATCCCCTCAGACCCCCATAAAGTCCCCTCGTCTTACACGAAGCCCCCCCGACTCCCATAATCCCCCTCGTCTTAGACGAAGCCCCCCTCCTCCTCACACTCCCACAATTCCCCGGGGTTTCAGGTGAAGCCCCCCTCAGACTCCCACAATCCCCCTCGTCTTACACGAAGCCCCCCCCTCAGACTCCCACAATCCCCCTCGTCTTAGATGAAACCCCCTCCTCCTCAGACTCCCACAATTCCCCGGGGTTTCAGGTGAAGCCCCCCCCCAGACTCCCACAATCCCCCTCGTCTTAGATGAAGCCCCCCCCCACTCCTCAGACTCCCACAATCCCCCGGGGTTTCAGGTGAATCCCCCTCGTCTTAGATGAAACCCCCTCCTCCTCAGACTCCCACAATCCCCCGGGGTTTCAGGTGAAGCCCCCCTTCAGACTCCCACAATCCCCCGCGCCATACACTAAGGCCCCCCCCCCCCAAGACTCCCACAATCCCCCGGGCCTCCGGGGCGGCCCTCCCTCCCCCCCCGATTCCCCACAATCCCCCGGGCCTCGGGGTTGGCCCTCCCCCCCCCCCCCACTCGGCCCCCACAATCCCCCGCGCCCCCCCGGAAATGAGGGGAGGTGGGGGAGGGGGCGGCCCTTACCCTGAGGAGCCCGCCAGGAGGGGGGGAGGGGGGCAGGCCGGGCGCGATGGAGGAGACAAAGCGGGGGGAGGGGGGAGCGGGACGGGCGACGTCAGCCATGTTGTGGGCGCCTGCGTCACTACGTCATCGCGTCACGGCGCGCGCACGCGCGCGCCCCGGAGACGGAGGCAAGGTAGGGGGGAGGGCGTGCGTGCGTCCGTACGTGCGCGTGCGTGCGCGCGCCCGCTGAGGGGGGGGCGGGGAGGCGCACAAAGGAGGCCGACGAGGCGGCGGGAGGGAGGCGCTTCGGCCCCCGCGTCCCCAGGGGGCGCTCTACTACACCCCGCCGGAGGGGGGGGGGGAATTCATTCATTCATTCATTCATTCAACCGTATTCATTCATTCATTCAATCGTATTTATTGAGCGCTTCCTGGGCACGGAGCGCTGGACTAAGCGCTTGGGAAGGGGGGATTCATTCATTCATTCATTCAACCGTATTCATTCATTCAATCATTCAACCGTATTCATTCATTCATTCGATCGTATTTACTGAGCGCTTCCTGGGCGCGGAGCGCTGGACTAAGCGCTTGGGAAGGGAGGATTCACTCATTCATTCGTATTCATTCATTCATTCATTCGTATTCATTCATTCATTCGTATTCATTCATTCATTCATTCGTATTTATTGAGCGCTTCCTGGGCGCAGAGCACTGGACTAAGCGCTTGGGAAGGGAGGATTCATTCATTCATTCATTCAACCGTATTTATTCATTCAATCATTCGATCGTATTTATTGAGCGCTTCCTGGGCGCAGAGCACTGGACTAAGCGCTTGGGAAGGGAGGATTCATTCATTCATTCAACCGTATTTATTCATTCATTCATTCGATCGTATTTATTGAGTGCTTCCTGGGTGCAGAGCGCTGGACTAAGCGCTTGGGAAGCTCCAAGTTGCTGACACTGTACTTTCCTGTATATATGTTTGTACATATTTATTACTCTATTTATTTATTTTACCTGTACATCATCACCAATCGTATTTATTGAGCGCTGGCTGTGTGCAGAGCACTGTACTAAGCGCTTGGGAAGTACAAATTGGCAACATATAGAGACGGTCCCTACCCAACAGTGGGCTCACAGAATACATATCTATTCTATTTATTTTACTTTGTTAGTATGTTTGGTTTTGTTCTCTGTCTCCCCCTTCTAGACTGTGAGCCCACTGTTGGGTAGGGACTGTCTCTAGATGTTGCCAACTTGGACTTCCCAGGCGCTTAGTACAGTGCTCTGCACCCAGTGAAGCGCTCAATAAATACGATTGATTGATTCCCAAGCGCTTAGTACACTGCTCTGCACACAGTAAGCGCTCAATAAATACGACTGATTGATCTGGAGACGGTCCCTATTCATTCGTTCATTCAACCGTATTTATTGAGCGCTTCCTGGGCGCAGAGCACTGGACTAAGCGCTTGGGAAGTCCAAGTTGCTGACATCTAGAGACGGTCCCTATTCATTCATTCATTCATATTTATTCATTCAATCTTTCAACCATACTTATTGAGCGCTTCCTGGGCGCAGAGCACTGGACTAAGCGCTTGGGAAGTCCAAGTTGCTGACATCTAGAGACAGTCCCTATTCATTCATTCACTCAACCGTATTTACTGAGCGCTTCCTGGGCACAGAGCACTGGACTAAGCGCTTGGGAAGTCCAAGTTGCCGACATCCAGACGGTCCCTATTCATTCATTCATTCATTCAGCCATATTTATTGGGTGCTTCCTGGGCGCGGAACACTGGACTAAGCGCTTGGGAAGTTCAAGCTGCCGACATCTAGAGACTGTCCCTATTCATTCATTCATTCAACCGTATTCATTCATTCATTCAACCGTATTTATTCATTCACTCAATTCACTTATCGTATTTATTGAGCGCTTCCTGGGCGCAGAGCACTGGACTAAGCGCTTGTGAAGTCCAAGTTGCCGACATCTAGGGATGGTCCCTATTCATTCATTCATTCATTCAACCGTATTTATTCATTCACTCAATTCATTCAACCGTATTTATTGAGCGCTTGCTGGGTGCAGAGCACTGGACTAAGCGCTTGGCAAGTCCAAGCTGCCAACATCTAGACGGCCCCCATTCATTCATTCATTCAACTGTACTTATTCATTCATTCAACCGTATTTATTGAGCGCTTCCTGGGCGCAGAGCACTGGACTAAGCGCTTGGGAAGTCCAAGTTGCCGACATCTAGAGACGGTCCCTATTCATTCATTCATTCAACCGCATTTATTCATTCATTCAATCATTCAATAGTATTTATTGAGCGCTTCCTGTGTGCAGAGCACTGGACTAAGCGCTTGGGAAGTCCAAGCTGCTAAAATCTAGAGGCGGTCCCTATTCATTCATTTAACCGCATTTATTGAGCGCTTACTGTGTGCAGAGCACTGGACTAAGCGCTTGGGAAGTCCAAGTTGCCAACATCTAGAGACGGTCCCTATTCATTCATTCATTCACTCAGTCGTATTTCCTGAGCGCTTCCTGAGTGCAGAGCACTGTAGTAGGCGCTTGGGAAGTCCAAGTTGGCAACATCTAGAGCCGGTCCCTACCCA
The DNA here is from genome assembly GCF_015852505.1 of Tachyglossus aculeatus. Taxonomy (NCBI): domain Eukaryota; kingdom Metazoa; phylum Chordata; class Mammalia; order Monotremata; family Tachyglossidae; genus Tachyglossus; species Tachyglossus aculeatus. Next base: position 680,205 of record NW_024044869.1, on the reverse strand, counting down.
ACAGCGGGCTCACAGTCTAGAAGGGGGAGACAGACAACAAAATAATAATAGTAATAATGACGGCACTTATTAAGCGCTTACTATGTGCAAAGCACTGCAAAACATATTAACAAAATAAAATAGAATAAACATGTACAAATAAAAGAAATCAATGAATGAACAGAGTAACTTATATGTACAGACATATATACAGGTGCTGTGGGGAGGGGAAGGAGGTAAGGCGAGGGGGATGGGGAAGGGGAGCAACAACAGTGGGCTCACAGTCTAGAAGACTGAGGGGGGAGAGGGAAGGCGCTCAATAAATACGATTGAATGAATGAATGAATGAGTGAATGAATGAATGAGGGGGGAAAAGGGAGGAGGGGGGAGGAAAAGGAGGGGGGTGGGGCTAGCGGGAGGAAGCGCTCCTAAATACGATGGAGTGAACTGAAGGAATCAATCAATCAATCAATCGTATTTATTGAGTGCTTACTGTGTGCAGAGCACTGTACTAAGCGCTTGAATTCATGAATGAATGAGGGAGGGGCTATGGGAAGACTTCTTAACTTAACTTCTCTGGGCCTCAGTTCCCTCATCTGTAAAATGGGGATGAAGACTGTGCGCCCCACGTGGGACAAGCTGATCACCTTGTTAATTCCCCAGCGCTTAGAACAGTGCTCTGCACGTAGTAAGCGCTTAATAAATGCCATTCAAAAAAAAGGGACGCAACCGGAAGTGGGCGGGGCCTAAGGGAGGAGGGGCGGGGCTACCGGAAGGGGAGAAGGGGTGGGGCCATGGGGCGAGGATACCGGAAGTGGGCGGGGTTAAGGGAGGGGCGGGGATGTGGGCGTGGCTACTGGAAGTGGGCGTGGCTAAGGGGGAGCAGGGGCTGCAGGGAAGGGAGGCGGGGCTAGGGGAAGGGCGCTCATAAATACGATGGAGTGAATTGAATGAATGAATGAATGAGCTTAGTATCATCATCATCAATCGTATTTATTGAGTGCTTACTATCATCATCATCATCATCATCATCATCAATCGTATTTATTGAGCGCTTACTACGTGCAGAGCACTGTACTAAGCGCTTGGGAAGTACAAATTGGCAACATATAGAGACAGTCCCTACCCAACAGTGGGCTCACAATCTAAAAGGCTGCTAGTACACTGCTAAGTGGTTAGTACAGTGCTCTGCACACAGTAAGCGCTCAATAAATACGATTGATTGATTGAATGAGGAAAGGTGGGGCCAAAGGGAAGAGGGGCGGGGCTACAGGAAAGGGGCGGGGGCTGTTGCCAACTTGTCCTTCCCAAGCGCTTAGCACAGTGCTCTGCACACAGGAAGCGCTCAGATATGATTGAATGAATGAATGAAGCGCTTAGTACAGTGCTCTGCACACAGGAAGCGCTCAATAAATACGATTGAATGAATGAATGAATAAAGGGAATCATAACAATAATAGTGATGAGGATGGTATTTATTAAGCGCTTACTCTGTGCCAATCACTGTTCTAAGCGCTGGGGAGGTTACAAGGTGATGAGGTTGTCCCACGGGGGTGGCGGGCTCACGGTCTTCATCCCTATTTTACAGAAGAGGGAACTGAGGCCCTGAGAAGGGAAGTGACTTGCCCAAGGTCACCCAGCTGAGAAGTGGCAGAGGTGGGATTCGTGGCTCAGTGGGACGAGCCCAGGCTTGGGAGTCAGAGGTCATGGGTTCAAGTCCCAGCTCCGCCACTTGTCAGCTGGGTGGCTTTGGGCAAGTCACTGCACGTCTCTGGGCCTCAGTGACCTCATCTGTAAAATGGGGATGAAGACTGTGAGTCCCACATGGGACAACCTGATTACCTTGTATCTACCCCAGCGCTTAGAACGGTGGTTTGCACATAGTGAGCGCTTAATAAATGCCATTACTGGGGAAGCAGCGTGGCTCAGTGGAAAGAGCCCGGGCTTTGGAGTCAGAGGTCCTGGGTTCAAATCCCGGCTCTGCCACTTGTCAGCTGTGCAACTCTGGGCAAGTCACTTTTTCCTCTCCTCCTCCCCATCCCCCCCACCCTACCTCCATCCCCTCCCCACAGCACTTGTATATATTTGTACAGATGTATTACTCTATTTATTTTACTTGTACTACTCTATTTTATTAATGGTGCGCATATAGCTCTAATTGTTAATTCTGACGGTTTTGACACCTGTCTACATGTTTCGTTGTCTGTCTCCCCCTTCTAGGCTGTGAGCCCGTTTTTGGGTAGGGACCGTCTCTATATGTTGCTGACTTGTACTTCCCAAGCGCTTAGTACAGTGCTCTGCACACAGTAAGCGCTCAATAAATACGATTGAATGAATGAACTTAACTTCTCTGGGCCTCAGTTCCCTCATCCGCAAAATGGGGATGAAGACTGTGAGTCCCACGTGGGACAACCTGATTACCTTGTATCTACCCCAGCGCTTAGAACAGTGCTTTGCATATAGTAAGTGCTTAAAAAATACCATTATTATTATTATTATTATTATAACCCGTGACCTCTGACTCTTTCCACGGTGAAGGAGTGAGGGGCGGGGCTAAGGGACGAGGGGGGCGGGGCTACAGTGAGGAGAGAGGGGGAAGGGGGCGGGGCTACGGGGAAGGGAGGAGAAACCGGAAGGGGCGGAGCTACAGGAAGTGGGCGTGGCTAAGGTGGAGGAATGAGGGGCGGGGCTACAGTGAGGAGAAAAAACAGAAGGGGCGTGGCTACAGGAAGTGGGCGGGGTTGCGGTGAGGCAAAAGGGGGCGGGGAACACAGGGAGAAAGCGGGAGTGGGCGGGGCTACAGGAAAGGGGCGGGGCTACAGTGAGGAGATGCAGAAGGGGCGGGGCTACAGGGGGAGTGAGGAGAAAGCGGAAGGGGCGGGGCTACAGGGAATGGGCGGGGGAGAAGAGAGGGGAAAGTGAAAGGGGCGGGGCTAAGCGGAGAGGGGCGGGGCCACGGGGAAATGGGCGTAGCCAAAAGGAAGGAGCGAGGGACGGGGCTACAGGGAGGAGGAAGAGGCGGGGAGAAGGGGAGGGGCTACAGGAAGTGGGCGGGGCTAAAAGGAAGACGCGATTGGTGTGGCTATAGAAAGGGGCGGGGCTACAGGGAGGAGAAAGCAGAAGGGGCGGAGCTAAAGGCAGCGGACGGAGCTGATGGGGAGGATGGGTGGGGTTACAGGAAGTGGGCGGAGCTAAAAGGAAGGCGCGAGGGGCGGGGCTACATGAGGGGGCGGGGCTACAGGGAGGAGAAAGCAGAAGTGGGTGGAACTGAAGGGGATAGGTGGGCGGGGCTATTGGAAGTAGGCGGGGTTAAAAGGAAGGCTCGAGGGGCGTGGCTACTAGGAGGAAACCGGGTAAGGGGCGGGGCTAAAGAGAGGAGAAAGCTGAAGGGGCGTGGCTAAAGGGAAAGGAGGGGCGGGGCTACAGGGAGGAGAAAGAGGAAGGGGCGGAGCTAAAGGGAGGCGAACGCGGAAGGGGCGGGGCTAAAGGGAGGGGGCGGGGCTGCAGGGGTGGGCGGAGCTAAAAGGAAAACGCGAGGGGCGGGGCTACAGGGAGGAAAAAGGAGGAAGGGGCGGGGCTAAGGGGAGGAGGGGCGGAGCCAAAGGGAGCAGGGTGAGGGGCGGGGGGGGGACAGAGGAGGAGGAAGGGAGGGAGGGAAGAGCGGCCCCGCGTTACCTGAATCGGCGGCGGAGGAGGAGGAGGAGAAGGACGGAAGAAAGACGGAAGGACGACGGCGGCGGCGGCGGAGGAGGAGGAGGAGGAGGCGGCCGGTGACGGTGCGGGCGGCGGCGTTGGCGGCGGCTGCTGCTGCTCCCGCGCCGCCTCAGCCCCCGCCCCCGCCCCCCTGCGCGCGCCCGCTCCCGCGCCCGCGCGCGCCCCCGCACCGGCAGCCAGGCCGAGCCCGCGGCCCGCCCGCCCGCATCGCCGCGCGGCCCCACCCCGGCCCCCCCCGCCCCCCCTCCTCCCCCCCCCCCTCGGGCGCCGCGCACGCGCGCTCAGCCTCGCCCGGACGCTCTCAACCCCCCCTCCCACCCACCTCCGGCTCCGCGCGGGCACGCAGTGCGCAGGCGCGGCGGCAAAAATCCCCAACCCCCTCCCCCCGCGCGGGAACGCAGTGTGCGCATGCGCGGCTGGACAAGAACCCAACAGTCCCCCCGCGGGAGCGCGGGGACGCAATGCGCGCAGGCGCTGCCGGCCAAAAATCAACACCCCACCCCCCCCGCGTGGGGACGCAATGCGCGCATGCGCAGCTGGACAAAAACCAACACCCCCACCCCCTCCCGCGTCCTTCGTGAGAGGATGCACCGCGCAGGCGCGGCCGGCCAAGGACCAACCCCTCCCCACCTCCGCCGCGCGGGGGCGCAGTGCGCAGGCGCGGCACGCCAAGCTCCAAGCCCTCCCCCCACTCCGCGCGGGGACGCAGTGCGCAGGCGCGGCTGGCCAAGCTCCAACCCCCTCCCCTCCGCGCGGGGGCGCAGTGCGCAGGCGCGGCCGGCCCAGAACCAACCACCCCCCCTCCGCGCGGGGACGCAGTGCGCAGGCGCGGCTGGCCAAGCTCCACACACACACACACACACCCCCTCCGCGCGGGGGCGCAGTGCGCAGGCGCGGCCGGCCAAGCTCCAACCCCTCCCCCCCCCCGGTCCGCGCGGGGACGCAGTGCGCAGGCGCGGACGGCACAAAACCAACATCCCCTCCCCCTCCGCGCGGGGAAGTAGTGCGCAGGCGCGATCGGCCAGGAAACCCCCTCCGTCCACGCGGGGACGCAGTGCGCAGGCGCGGCCGGCCAGGAATTCCCCTCCCCCCTTCCGCGCAGGACGCACTGCGCATGCGCGGCCGGCTATGGGGGCACTGCACAAGGAGGAGAAAGGGAGGGAAAGGGGGAAAATGGAGAGGGAAGAAAGGAAAGGGAAGAAAGGGGAGGAGAAGATGAAGGAAAAGACGACAGGAGAAAGGGAGGAGAGAAGAGAGGAAAGGAAAAGGGAGAAAAAGGAAAAGAAAGGAGAAACGAGAGAAGAAAGGGGAGAAGGAGAAAGAGGAGAAAAGAAGAAGGGAGGGAAGAGAAGAAGGGAGAAAAGAGAAGGGAAAGGGGAAAAAGGAGAAAAGAAAGGGGAGAAGAAAAAGAGAAGAGGCAAAGGGGAGCAGAAGGGGAGAAAAGAGAAGGGAAAGGGGGAAAAGAAGAGGGGAGAAAGGATAGTGGAGAAAAGAGAAGAGGGGGAAGGGGAGAGGAAAAAAGGCGAAAAGAAAGCGGAGAAATGAGATGAAAAAGGAGAGGAGAAAGAGCAGAAAAGAGAAAGGACGGGGAGAAGTGAAAGGGGAAAAAAGAGAAAGGAAAGGGGAGAGAAAAAAGGAGAAAAGAAAGAGGAGAAGAAAAAGAGGAGAGGAGAAGGGGCAAAAGGGAGAAGAAAGGAGAAAAGAAGAAGGGAGAAAGAAGGGAAAGTGGAAAAAGGAGAGAAGAAAAAGAGGAGAGGAGGCAAAGGGGAGCAGAAGGGGGAGAAAAGAGAAGGGGAAGGGGGAAAAGAAGAGGGGAGAAAGGATAGCGGAGAAAAGAGAAGAGGGGAAAGGGGAGAGGAAAAAAAGGAGAAAAGAAAGCGGAGAAATGAGATGAAAAAGGAGAGGAGAAGGAGCAGACAAGAGAAAAGACGGGGAGAAGTGAAAGGGGAAAAAAGAAGAGAGGAGAAGGGAAAGGGGAGAGAAAAAAGGAGAAAAGAAAGAGGAGAAGAAAAAGAGGAGAGGAGAAGGGGCGAAAGGGAGAAGAAAGAGGAGAAAAGAAGGGAGGGAAGAGAAGGGAAAGGGGAAAAAGAGAAGAAAAAGAGGAGAGGAGGCAAAGGGGAGCAGAAGGGGGAGAAAAGAGAAGGGAAAGGGGGAAAATAAGAGAGGAGAAAGGATAGCGGAGAAAAGAGAAGAGGGGAAAGGGGAGAGGAAAAAAAGGAGAAAAGAAAGCGGAGAAATGAGATGAAAAAGGAGAGGAGAAGGAGCAGACAAGAGAAAAGACGGGGAGAAGTGAAAGGGGAAAAAAGAGAGGAGAAAGGAAAGGGGAAAGGGGAGAGAAAAAAGGAGAAAAGAAAGAGGAGAAGAAAAAGAGGAGAGAAGGGGCAAAAGGGAGAAGAAAGGAGAAAAGAAGAAGGGAGGGAAGAGAAGAAGGGAGAAAAGAGAAGGGAAAGGGGAAAAAGCAGAGAAGAAAAAGAGGAGAGGAGGCAAAGGGGAGCAGAAGGGGGAGAAAAGAGAAGGGAAAGGGGGAAAAGAAGAGAGGAGAAAGGAAAGCGGAGAAAAGAGAAGAGGGGAAAGGGGAGAGAAAAAAAGGAGAAAAGAAAGCGGAGAAATGAGATGAAAAAGGAGAGGAGAAGGAGCAGACAAGAGAAAAGACGGGGAGAAGTGAAAGGGGAAAAAAGAGAGGAGAAAGGAAAGGGGAAAGGGGAGAGAAAAAAGGAGAAAAGAAAGAGGAGAAGAAAAAGAGGAGAGAAGGGGCAAAAGGGAGAAGAAAGAGGAGAAAAGAAGGGAGAAAAGAGAAGGGAAAGGGGAAAAGGAGAGAAGAAAGGAGAGGAGGCAAAGGGGAGCAGAAGAGGAGAAAAGAGAAGGGAAAGGGGGAAAAGAAGAGAGGAGAAAGGATAGCGGAGAAAAGAGAAGAGGGGAAAGGGGAGAGGAAAAAAGGAGAAAAGAAAGCGGAGAAATGAGATGAAAAAGGAGAGGAGAAGGAGCAGAAAAGAGAAAAGACGGGGAGAAGTGAAAGGGGAAAAAAGAAGAGAGGAGGAAGGAAAGGGGAGAGAAAAAAGGAGAAAAGAAAGAGGAGAAGAAAACGAGGAGAGGAGAAGGGGCAAAAGGGAGAAGAAAGAGGAGAAAAGAAGGGAGAAAAGAGAAGGGAAAGGGGAAAAAGGAGAGAAGAAAAGAGGAGAGGAGGCAAAGGGGAGCAGAAGGGGGAGAAAAGAGAAGGGAAAGGGGGAAAAGAAGAGAGGAGAAAGGAAAGCGGAGAAAAGAGAAGAGGGGAAAGGGGAGAGAAAAAAGGAGAAAAGAAAGCGGAGAAATGAGATGAAAAAGGAGAGGTGAAAGAGCAGAAAAGAGAAAAGATGGGGAGAAGTGAAAGGGGAAAAAAGAGAGGAGAAAGGAAAGAGGAAAGGGGAGAGAAAAAAGCAGAAAAGAAAGAGGAGAAGAAAAAGAGGAGAGGAGAAGGGGCAAAAGGGAGAAGAAAGAGGAGAAAAGAAGAAGGGAGGGAAGAGAAGAAGGGAGAAAAGAGAAGGGAAAGGGGAAAAAGGAGAGAAGAAAACGAGGAGAGGAGGCAAAGGGGAGCAGAAGGGGGAGAAAAGAGAAGGGAAAGGGGGAAAAGAAGAGAGGAGAAAGGATAGCGGAGAAAAGAGAAGAGGGGAAAGGGGAGAGAAAAAAAGGAGAGGAGAAAGGACAAAAGGGAGAAGAAAGCAGAAAAGAGAAAAGGAGAGAAGTGGTTTTGTTCTCTGTCTCCCCCTTTTAGACTGTGAGCCCACTGTTGGGTAGGGACCGTCTCTCTATGTTGCCAACTTGGACTTCCCAAGCGCTTAGTACAGCGCTCTGCACACAGGAAGAGCTCAACAAATACGATTGATGATGATGATGACGATTGATGATGAAAGGGGAAAAAAGAAGAGAGGGGGAAAGGGCCCTTCACTTCTCCGGGCCTCAGTTCCCCCATCTGTCAAACGGGGATTGACGGCGAGCCCCTTGTGGGACAACCTGATCGCCTTGTAATAACAATTAATAATAATGAGGGCATTTATTAAGCGCTTACTATGTGCAAAGCACTGGTCTGAGCGCTGGGGTGGAGACAAGGTGATCAGGCTGAGGGGCTCACAGTCTTCATCCCCATTTGACAGATGAGGTCACTGAGGCGCAGGGAAGTGAAGTGACTCGCCCAAGGTCACACAGCGGACACGGGGTGGAGCCGGGATTGGAACCCAGGACCTCTGACTCCGAAGCCCGGGCTCTTTCCACTGAGCCCCGGCGCTTAGAACAGTGCTTTGCACTTGCTGATCACCTTGTATCCCCCCCAGCGCTTAGAACAGTGCTTGGCACGTAGTAAGCGCTTAACAAATGCCATTATTATTATTATTATTATTCTTAGTAGTAGTAGTGTGAGCCCACTGTTGGGTAGGGACTGTCTCTATATGTTGCCAATTTGTACTTCCCAAGCGCTTAGTACAGTGCTCTGCACAGAGTAAGCGCTCAATAAATACGATTGATGATGATAGTAGTAAGCGCCTAGTAAATGCCATCGTCATCATCATCATCATCATCAAAGCGTATTTCCCTCACGGACTCAACCGAGGGACCCATCCGAGGTCAAAACTGGCCGCTGTTCCCGCTTCTTCACAGACAACAGCACCTGTATATATATATATATTTATTACTCTATTTATTTATTTATTCTACTTGTACATATCTATTCTATTTATTTTATTTCGTTAGTATGTTTGGTTTTGTTCTCCGTCTCCCCCTTCTAGACTGTGAGCCCACTGTCGGGTAGGGACCGGCTCTATATGTTGCCAACTTGGACTTCCCAAGCGCTTAGTCCAGTGCTCTGCACACAGTAAGCACTCAATAAATACAATTGATTGATTATTTATTTATTTTACTTGTACATATCTATTCTATTTATTTTATTCTGTTAGTATGTTTGGTTTTGTTCTCCGTCTCCCCGTTTTAGACTGTGAGCCCACTGTCGGGTAGGGACCGGCTCTAGATGTTGCCGACTTGTACTTCCCCAGCGCTTAGTACAGTGCTCTGCACACAGGAAGCGCTCAATAAATACGATTGATTGATTGATCTATGTTTGCATGTATTTATTACTCTATTTTATTTGTACATATTTATTTTATTTATTTTATTTCGTTAATATGTTTTGTTTTGTTCTCCGTCTCCCCCTTCTAGACTGTGAGCCCACTGTTAGGTAGGGACCGTCCCTAGATGTTGCCAACTTGGACTTCCCAAGCGCTTAGTCCAGTGCTCTGCACACAGGAAGCGCTCAATAAATACGATTGATTGATTGATTGATTTTATTTTGTTAATATGTTTGGTTTTGTTCTCCGTCTCCCCCTTCTAGACTGTGAGCCCACTATCAGGTAGGGACTGTCTCTATATGTTGCCGACTTGGACTTTCCAAGCGCTTAGTATAGTGCTCTGCACACAGTAAGCGCTCAATAAATACGATTGAATGAATGAATGAAAGGGGAGAGAAAAAAGGAGAAAAGAAAGAGAAGAAAAAGAGGAGAGGAGAAAGGGCAAAAGGGAGAAGGAGGAGAAAAGAGAAGGGGAGATGTGAAAGGGGAAAAAAGGAGAAAGGAAAGGGGAAAGGGAGAGAAAAGAGAAAAAGGGGAGAAGAAGAAAAAGAGGAGAGGAGAAAGGGCAAAAGGGAGAAGAAGGAGGAGAAAAGAGAAGGGGAGATGTGAAAGGGGAAAAAAGGGGAAAGGGGAGAAATGAGAGAAGCAGGGGGAGAAGAAGAAAAAGAGGAGGGGTGAAAGGGAGAGAAAAGACGAGAGGAAAGGGAAAGAAAGGGGAGAAGGAGAAAGAGTAGAAAAGAGAAGAGAGGAAAGGGAAAGAAAGGGGAGAGAAGAGAGGAAAGGGAAAGAGGAGAGGGGATGGGGAGAAAAGAGAGGAAAGGGGAGAAAAGAGAAGAGGGGAAAGGGAAAGAAAGGGAGAAAAGAGAGGAGGGGGGAAAGGGAAAGAAAGGAGAAAAGAGGAAAGGGGAGAGAAGAGAGGAAAGGGGGGCAGGGAAAGAAAGGAGGAGAAAGAGAAAAGAAAGGGGAGAAAAGAAGAGAGGGAAGTGGGAAAGGGAAAGAAAGGGGAGAAAAGAGAAGAGGGGAAGGGAAAGAAAGGGGAAGGAGAAGGGAGAAAAGAGAAGGAAGGGGAAAGGGAAAGAAAGGGAGGAGAAAGGGGAGAAAAGAGGGGAGAAGAGAAGAAAGGGGAGGGAAAGGGGGGAGAAAAGAGAAGAAAGGGGAGAAAAGAAAGGGAAGAAGGAAGAGAGGAGAGGGGAGAAAGGAAAGGGAAGAAGGAAGAGAGGAGAGGGGAGAAAGGAAAGGGAAGAAGGAAAAGAGGAGAGGGGAGAAAGGATAGGGGAGAAGGAAAGAGGAGAAAAGAGAAGAAAAGGAGAAGGGAAAGGGGAGAATAGGGGGAAAGAGGAGAGGAAAGGGGGGAGAAGAAGGAAAGGGGAGAAGGAGAAGAGGGGAAAGGAGAAGAAGGGAGAAGAGGGGAAAGGAGAAGTGGGAAGGAAAAGGGGAGAAAGAAAGGGAGGAGAAAGGAGAAAAGGGGAGAAGAGAAGAAAGGGGAGGGAAAGGGGGGAGAAAAGAGAAGAAAGGGGAGAAAAAGAAGAAAGGGAAGAAGGAAAAGAGGAGAGGGGAGAAAGGAAAGGGGAGAAGGAAAGAGGAGAAAAGAGAAGAAAAGGAGAAGGGAAAGGGGAGAAAAGGGGGAAAGAGGAGAGGAAAGGGGGGAGAAGAAGGAAAGGGAGGATAAGAAAGGGGGGAAGGAGAGGGAGGGGAAAGGAGAAGGGAGAAGGAAAAGAGGAGAGGAGAAATGGAAAAGGGAAAGAGGAGAAAGGGGTGGAAAGAGGGAGGAAAGGGAAGAGAAGAAAGGGGAGAGAAGGATGGGGAGAAAAGAGGAAAAGAGAAGGAGGGGGAGAGAAAGGGAGAAACGAGGAGAGAAGGAAGGAGAAAGGGCAGGGAAGAGAAGAAAAGGAGAGGGGCCAGAGGAAAGGGGGAGGAAGAAGGCGGGGAGAGGAGACATCATGACTGCGGTGTTTGTGAAGCGCTTGCTATGTGCCAGGCACTGTACTAAGCGCTGGGGGGGATCCTGGCAAATCGGGTCAGCCCCAGGCCCCGTCCCCCGCGGGAATCCCGGTCCCCATCCCCGTTTGACAGAAGAGGAAACTGAGGCCCGGAGGAGGGAAGTGACTTACCCAAGGTCACCCAGCTGACAAGCGGCGGAGCCGGGATTCGAACCCACCACCTTCGGACGCCCAGGCTGTGCTGAAAGGGGGTAAGGGAGAGTCAGTCAGTCAGTCATTTATATTTATTGAGCGCTCACTGTGGGCAGAGCACTGTGCTAAGCGCTTGGGAGACGACAGGGAAGAGAAGACAGAGAAGCGGCGGGGCTCAGCGGAAAGAGCCCGGGCTTTGGAGTCCGAGGTCCTGGGTTCAAATCCCGGCTCCGCCGATTGTCAGCTGGGTGACTTTGGGCAAGTCACTTCTCTGGGCCTCAGTTTCCTCATCTGTAAAATGGGGAGGAAGACTGGGAGCCCCCGCCGTGGGACAACCTGATCACCTTGTAACCTCCCCAGTGCTTGGAACAGTGCTTTGCACATAGTAAGTGCTTAATAAATGCTATTATTATTATTATTATTATTATTATTAGGAGAAAGGAAGGAGGGAGAGGGGAAATGATAATCATGATGGTACTTGTTAAGCGCTTATTATGTGCCGAGCACTGTTCTAAGCGCTGGGGGAGAGACGGGGTCATCAGGTTGTCCCCCGGGGGGCTCCCGGTCTTCATCCCCATTTTCCAGATGAGGGAACTGAGGCCCAGAGAAGCGAAGGGACTCTTCCAAGGTCACACAGCCGGGGGGGGCCTCCCAGTCTTCATCCCCATTTTCCAGATGAGGGAACTGAGGCCCAGAGAAGCGAAGGGACTCTTCCAAGGTCACACAGCCGGGCGGGGGGCTCCCAGTCTTCATCCCCATTTTCCAGATGAGGGAACCGAGGCCCAGAGAAGCGAAGGGACTCTTCCAAGGTCACACAGCTGGTGGGGGGGGGCTCCCAGTCTTTATTCCCATTTTCCAGATGAGGGAACTGAGGCCCAGATAAGCGAAGGGACTCTTCCAAGGTCACACAGCCGGGGGGCTCCCGGTCTTCATCCCCATTTTCCAGATGAGGGAACTGAGGCCCAGAGAAGCAAAGGGACTCTTCCAAGGTCACACAGCCGGGGGGCTCCCAGTCGTCATCCCCATTCTCCAGATGAGGGAACTGAGGCCCAGAGAAGGGAAGGGACTCTTCCAAGGTCACACAGCCTGGGTGGCTCCCAGTCTTCATCCCCATTTTCCAGATGAGGGAACTGAGGCCCAGAGAAGCGAAGGGACTCTTCCAAGGTCACACAGCCGGGGGGGGGGGGGGTCCCAGTCTTCATCCCCATTTTCCAGATGAGGGAACTGAGGCCCAGAGAAGGGAAGGGACTCGTCCAAGGTCACACTGCCAGGGGGCTCCCAGTCTTCATCCCCATTTTCCAGATGAGGGAACTGAGGCCCAGAGAAGCAAAAGGACTCTTCCAAGGTCACACAGTCGGGCGGCTCCCAGTCTTCATCCCCATTTTCCAGATGAGGGAACTGAGGCCCAGAGAAGCGAAGGGACTCTTCCAAGGTCACACAGCCGGGGGGGCTCCCAGTCTTCATCCCCATTTTGCAGATGAGGGAACTGAGGCCCAGAGAAGCGAAGGGACTCTTCCAAGGTCACACAGCCGGGGGGGCTCCCAGTCTTCATCCCCATTTTCCAGATGAGGGAACTGAGGCCCAGAGAAGCGAAGGGACTCTTCCAAGGTCACACAGCTGGGGGGCTCCCAGTCTTCATCCCCATTCTCCAGATGAGGGAACTGAGGCCCAGAGAAGCGAAGGGACTCTTCCAAGGTCACACAGCCGGGGGGGGGGGGGGGGGGGGGGGGCTCCCAGTCTTCATCCCCATTTTCCAGATGAGGGAACTGAGGCCCAGAGAAGGGAAGGGACTCTTCCAAGGTCACACAGCCCGGGGGGCTCCCAGTCTCCATCCCCATTTTCCAGATGAGGGAACTGAGGCCCAGAGAAGCGAAGGGACTGTTCCAAGGTCACACAGCCGGGCAGCTCCCAGTCTTCATCCCCATTCTCCAGCTGAGGGAACTGAGGCCCAGAGAAGGGAAGGGACTCTTCCAAGGTCACACAGCCGACGAGAGGCGGAGTCCGGGATTCGCACCCAGGACCTTCTGAGCTGAGCCTGGGCTCTAGTCACGCGGCTTCTTTATTCCTCCCCTCACTCCTCCCTTCCCTGGTTCCCTCTCTAGTCCTCTCAGCCTCCGCCCGACCCCCCAACAGTGGGGCGCCCAAACAGTAGCCGGACTGTCGAGGCGTCCTGCAGAACGGGGGGGGGAGGCCGTCGGCGTCACACGTACCATTCATTCATTCATTCATTCAATCAATCGTATTTATTGAGCGCTTACTGCGTGCCGAGCACTGTACTGAGCGCTTGACGAGTGGGGTCTCTTACAGCGTCTCCATCCTTAGGAAGTTGGCGGATGAAGGCCGAGGGCAGAACGGCCCGGAGAAAGTCATCCATCCATTCGCGGAGAAGCAGCGTGGCCCAGTGGAAAGAGGCCGGGCTTTGGAGTCCGAGGTCCTGGGTTCGAATCCCGGCCCTTGTCCGCTGTGTGGCTTTGGGCCAGTCACTTCACTTCTCTGGGCCTCAGTTCCCTCATCTGGAAGATGGGGATGGAGACCGTGAGCCCCGCGTGGGACAACCTCATCACCTTGTAACCTCCCCAGCGCTTAGAACAGTGCTTCGCACATAGTAAGTGCTTAACAAATGCCATCATTATTATTATTATTATTAACTTCTCTGTGCCTCAGTTACCTCATCTGGAAAATGGGGATGAAGACCGCCGTGGGACAGCCTGATCACCTTGTAACCTCCCCTGTGCTTAGAACAGTGCTTGGCACATAGTAAGCGCTTAACAAATGCTGTCATTATTATTATTAACTTCTCTGTGCCTCAGTTACCTCATCTGGAAAATGGGGATGAAGACCGTGAGCCCCCCGGGGGACAACCTGATCACCTTGTAACCTCCCCAGCGCTTAGAACAGTGCTTCGCACATAGTAAGCGCTTAACAAATGCCATTATTATTATTATTATTATTATTATTATTATTATATATTAATGTAGTCCATCACTCCTCTAGCCCCGCCCACATCACCTCTAGCCCCGCCCCCATCACGTGACCAGCACACACACACTCTAACCACGCCCCTCGCGCATGGCCACGCCTACATCCCCTTTAGCCCCGCCCCTTCCGCTTTTGGCCCCCGCCCCTCGCGGGCCGCCGTAGTGCGCGCGCCTTTGCGCCTGCGCACTCCGGCGGAGCAGGAGCCGACGGCCTTTGGAGGTCAGAGGTCAGGGCGCCGGGGGGGGCGCGCCTTTGCGCCTGCGCACTCCGGCGGCCATTGGCGGTCAGAGGTCAAGGGGGGGGCGCGCCTTTGCGCCTGCGCACTCCGGCGGAGCAGGCGCCGGCGGCCGTTGGAGGTCAAAGGTCAGAGGGCAGAGGTCCAGGCGGGCAGGGGATTATTGATATGATTAGTAATAATAATAATGATGATGATAATTATAATAATATTTATGAAGCGCTTCCTGTGTGCCAAGCGCTGTTCTAACACATGCTGGGGGTGCAGTTGCTCCTGGAGACAGTAGTAATGTCATTATTATATTATTAATAGTATAATAATATTATTATATTAGTATTATAGTATATATTATAGCATATGGTATTAGTATTATATTAGTATATTATACTATTATATTATATTAGTATTATTATTAGAATATTACTAATAGAATAATACTAATAGAATGATAGTAATAATAATGGCCATAATAATAATGATAATAACTGTTCTAAGCACATGCAGGGGTCCAGCTGCTCCTAAGACAGTGCTCCCCCCGCCCCTAATAAGAATAATAATAGTAATAATAATGGTAATACTACTACTACTAATGATAATAGTAATAATAATAGTAGTAATGATTATAATAACAGTGCTCCCCCGGCTCCTAGGGCAGTGCTCCTCCTGCTTCTAGTGATAATAATGATAATAGTAATAATAATAAGGACGATAATAGTCATAATAATAGTAGTCATAATTATAACAATAATGATAATAGTCGTAATAATAGTAGTCATAATAATAATAACAGTGTTCAAAGCACATGCTGGGGTCCAGCTGCTCCTAAGACAGTGCTCCTCCTCCCGCTCCTTAAGACAGTGCTCCCCTGACTCCTAGGACAGTGCGCCTCCCGCCCCTAATAAGAATAATAATAGTAATAATAATAGTAATACTACTACTACTAATGATAATAGCAATAATAATAGTAGGAATGATTATAATAACAGTGCTCCCCCAGCTCCTAGGGCAGTGCTCCTCCTGCTCCTTGTGATAATAATGGTAATAGTAATACTAATAATAACGATACTAGTCATAATAATAGTAGTCATAATAATAATATGGATAATAGTCATAATAATAGTAGTCATAATGATAATAACACTGTTCTAAGCACATGCAGGGGTCCAGCTGCTCCTAAGACAGTGCTCCTCCTCCTCCCGCTCCTTAATACAGTGCTCCCTTGACTCCTAGAACAGTGCACCTCCCTCCCCTAATAAGAATAATAATAGTAATAATAATGGTAATACTACTACTACTAATGGTAATAGTAATAATAATAGTAGGAATGATTATAATAACAGTGCTCCCCCGGCTCCTAGGGCAGTGCTCCTCCTGCTCCAAGTGATAATAATGGTAATAGTAATAATAATAATAATAACGATAATAGTCATAGTAATAGTAGTCATAATAATAATAACGATAGTAGTCATAATAATAGTAGCCATATTAATAATAATGATAATAGTCATAATAATAGTAGTTATAATAATAATAACACTGTTCTAAGCACATGCTGGGGTCCAGCTGCTCCTAAGACAGTGCTCCTCCTCCTCCTCCCACTTCTGACACCTAGAGCAGTGCGCCTCCCGCCCCTAATAAGAATAATAATAGTGATAATAATGGTAATACTACTAATGGTAATAGTAATAATAATAGTAGGAATGATTATAATAACAGTGCTCCCCCGGCTCCTAGGGCAGTGCTCCTCCTGCTCCTAGTGATAATAACGGTAATAGTAATAATAATAAGGGCGATAATAGTCATAATAATAGTAGTCATAATAATAATAACGATAATAGTCATAATAATAGTAGTCATATTAATAATAATGATAATAGTCATAATAATAGTAGTTATAATAATAATAACACTGTTCTAAGCACATGCTGGGGTCCAGCTGCTCCTAAGACAGTGCTCCTCCTCCTCCTCCCACTTCTGACACCTAGAGCAGTGCGCCTCCCGCCCCTAATAAGAATAATAATTGTGATAATAATGGTAATACTACTACTACTAATGATAATAGCAATAATAATAGTAGGAATGATTATAAAAACAGTGCTCCCCCGGCTCCCAGGGCAGTGCTCCTCCTGCTCCTAGTGATACTAATGGTAATAGTAATAATAATAATAATAACGACCATAGTCATAATAGTATTAGCCATAATAATAATAACAATAATAACAATAATAATAAGGCCTCCTCCGGGAGGCCTTCCCAGACAGAACCCCTCTCCTTCCTCTCCCCGCCCCGCCTTACCTCGTTCCCCTCCCCACAGCACCTGTATAGATGTTTATATGTTTGTACGGATTTATTACTCTATTTATTTTATTTGTGCATATTTATTCTATTTATTTTATTTTGTTAATATGTTTTGTTTCGTTGTCTGTCTCCCCCTTCTAGACTGTGAGCCCGCTGTTGGGTAGGGACCGTCTCTAGATGTTGCCGACTTGGACTTCCCAAGCTCTTAGTACAGTGCTCTGCACACAGTAAGCGCTCAATAAATACGATGGAATGAATGAATGAATTACTCTATTTTATTTGTACATATTCTATTTATTTTATTTTGTTAATATGTTTTGTTGTCTGTCTCCCCCTTCTAGACTGTGAGCCCACTGTTGGGTAGGGACCGTCTCTAGATGTTGCCGACTTGGACTTCCCTAGCCCTTAGTACAGTGCTCTGCGCACAGTAAGCGCTCAATAAATACGATGGAATGAATGAATGAATTACTCTATTTATTTTATTTGTATATATTCTATTTATTTTATTTTGTTAATATGTTTTCTTTTGTTGTCTGTCTCCCCCTTCTAGACTGTGAGCCCGCTGTTGGGTAGGCACCGTCTCTAGATGTTGCCAACATTAATAATAATAGTAGTAATGATTATAATAACAGTGCTCCCCCGGCTCCTAGGGCAGTGCTCCTCCTGCTCCTCCTGCTCCTAATTATAATAATGATATTAGTGATAATAATAATAATAGCGATAATAGTAATAATAATAATAGTACTACTACTAATAATACCAGTGTTCTAAGCACATGCTGGGGTCCAGCTGCTCCTAAGACAGTGCTCCTCCTCTTCCCTCTCCTTAAGACAGTGCTCCCATGGCTCCTCGAACAGTGCCCCTCCTGCTCCTAATAAGAAGAAGAATAATAGTAATAATAATAACGATAATAGTAATAATACTAATAGTACTACTACTAATAATAACAGTGTTCTAAGCACATGCTGGGGTCCAGCTGCTCCTAAGACAGTGCTCCTCCTCCTTCTCCTCCTCCCGCTCCTTAAGACAGTGCTCCCCTGGCTCCTCGAACAGTGCACCTCCTGCTCCTAATAAGAATAATAATGATAGTAATGATAATAACGATAATAGTAATAATAATAATAGTACTACTACTAATAATAAGTGTTCTAAGCACATGCTGGGGTCCAGCTGCTCCTAAGACAGTGCTCCTCCTCCTCCTCCCGCTCCTTAAGACAGTGCTCCCCTGACTCCTAGAACAGTGCCCCTCCTGCTCCTAATAAGAAGAATAATAATAGTAATAATAATAACGATAATAGTAATAATAATAATAGTACTGCTACTACTAATAACAGTGTTCTAAGCACATGCTGGGGTCCAGCTGCTCCTAAGACAGTGCTCCTCCTCCTCCTCCTCCTCCCACTCATTAAGACAGTGCTCCCCTGGCTCCTAGAACAGTGCCCCTTCTGCTCCTAATAATAATAATAATAATAATAATAATGATGACAATAGTAATAATTATAATAATAACAGGGTTCTGAGCACATGCTGGGTTACAGCTGCTCCTAAGACAGTGCTCCTCCTTCTCCTAAACACAGTGCTCCTCCTCCTCCTCTCCTATAGACACAGGCCACCTGAGAGACATTGGCCCCCCTGAGAGACCCCGGCCCCCCCCACAGAGACACAGGCCCCCTGAGAGACATTGGCCCCCTGAGAGACACCGGCCCCTCCACAGAGACACACTCCCCCTGAGAGACATTGGCCCCCTGAGAGACACCGGCTCCTCCACAGAGACACACTCCCCCTGAGAGGCACAGGCCCCCTGAGAGACACAGACCCCCTGAGAGACATTGGCCCCCTGAGAGAAACCGGCCCCCCACAGAGACACAATCCCCCTGAGAGACACAGGCCCCTGAGAGACACCGGCCCCCTGAGAGACATTGGCACCCTGAGAGACACCGGCCCCCCCACAGAGACACAATCCCCCTGAGAGACACAGGCCCCCTGAGAGACACCGGCCCCCTCACAGAGACACAATCCCCCTGAGAGACATTGTTCCCCTGAGAGACATTGGCCCCTGAGAGACACAGGCCCCCAGAGAGACATTGGCCCCCTGAGAGACACCGGCCCCCCCACAGAGACACAATCCCCCTGAGAGACACAGGCCCCCTGGGAGACATTGGCCCCCTGAGAGACACCGGCCCCCCCCACAGAGACACAGGCCCCCTGAGAGACACAGGCCTCCTGAGAGACATTGCCCCCCTGAGAGACACCGGCCCCCCACAGAGACACAGGTGCACAGAGAGACACAGACCACCTGAGAGACACAGGCCCCCTGAGAGACATTGCCCCCCTGAGAGACACCAGCCCCCCCACAGAGACACAGGCGCCCAGAGAGACACAGACCCCCTGAGAGACACCGGCCCCCCCACAGAGACACAATCCCCCTGAGAGACATTGGCCCCCTGAGAGACACCGGCCCCCCCACAGAGACACAGGCCCCCTGAGAGACACAGGCCCCCTGAGAGACATTGGCCCCCTGAGGGACACCGACCTCCCCACAGAGACACAGGCCCCCTGAGAGACACAGGCCCCCTGAGAGACATTGCCCCCCTGAGAGACACCAGCCCCCCCACAGAGACACAGGCGTCCAGAGAGACACAGACCCCCTGAGAGACACAGGCCCCCTGAGAGACCCCGGCCCCCTGAGAGATACCAGCCCCCCACAGAGACACAATCCCCGTGAGAGACACAAGCCCCCTGAGAGACATGGGCCCCCTGAGAGACACCAAACCTCTGAGATACCCTGTCTCCCCCACAGAGACATCTGCCTCCTGAGAGACATTGGCCCCCTGAGAGACACCAAACCTCTGAGAGACCCTGGCCCCCCCAGAGACACCAGCCCCCTGAGAGACACAGGCCCCCTGAGAGACATGGAGCCGCTGAGAGATTCCGGTCCCCCACAGAGACCCCGGCCCCTCACAGAGACACTGGCCCCCTGAGAGACATTGGCCCCCTGAGAGACACCGAACGGCTGAGAGACTCCGGCCTCATCACAGAGACATCAGCTTCCTGAGAGACATTGGCCTCCTGAGAGACACCGAACCTCTGAGAGACCCCAGCCCCACCACAGAGACACCAGCCCCCTGAGAGACACCGGCCCCTGAGAGACAATGGCCCCTGAGAGACACAGACACCCTGAGAGACCCCGGCCCCCCACAGAGACATCATCCCTCAGAGAGACACAGGCCCCGTGAGAGACACCGAACCTCTGCGAGACCCTGGCCCCCCCACAGAGACATCAGCCCTCTGAGAGATACTGGCCCCCTGAGAGACATTGGCCCCCTGAGAGACACCGAACCTCTGAGAGACCCCGGTCCCCCACAGAGACATCAGCCCTCAGAGAGACACAGGCCCCCTGAGAGACACCCAGCCTCTGAGAGACCCCAACCCCCCCCACAGAGACATCAGCCCTCAGAGAGATACAGGCCCCCTGAGAGACATTGGTCCCCTGAGAGACCATGGCTCTCCTACAGAGATATCAGCCTCCTGAGAGACATTGCCCCCTCACAGAGACACAGGCCTCCTGAGAGACCCCGAACCTCTGAGAGACCCCCGACCCCCCTACAGAGACATCAGCCCTCTGAGAGACCCTGGCCCCCTGAGAGACACAGACACCCTGAGAGACCCCGGGCCCCCCCACAGAGACGCAGGCCCCCTGAGAGACATTGGCTACTGAGAGACACAGACACCCTGAGAGACCCAGGCCCCCACAGAGACATCATCCCTCAGAGAGACACAGGCCCCCTGAGAGACATTGGCTCCCTGAGAGACACAGACACCCTGAGAGACCCCGGCCCCCCACAGAGACATCATCCCTCAGAGAGACACAGGCCCCGTGAGAGACACCGAACCTCTGAGAGACCCTGGCCCCCCCACACAGAGACATCAGCCCTCAGAGAGACACAGGCCCCCTGAGAGACATTGGCCCCCTGAGAGACGCTGGCCCCCCATAGAGACATCAGCCCTCAGAGAGACACAGGCCCCCTGAGAGACATTGGCCCCCTGAGAGACACCAAACCTCTGAGTGACCCCGGCCTCCTCACAGAGACATCAGCCCTCAGAGAGACCCCGGCCCCCTGAGAGACATTGGTCCCCTGGGAGAACATGGCTCCCCCATGGAGATATCAGCCTCCTGAGAGACATTATCCTCCCCCCCACAGAGACACAAGCCCCTTGAGAGACACTGGACCCCTGAGAGACACCAAACCTCTGAGAGACCCCGCCCCCCCCGAGACATCAGCCCTCAGAGAGACACAGGCCCCCTGAGAGACATTGGCCCCCTGAGAGACACAGACACCCTGAGAGACCCCGGCCCCCCACAGAGACAACATCCCTCAGAGAGACACAGGCCCCCTGAGAGACATTGGCCCCCTGAGAGACACCGAGCCACTGAGAGACCCCGGCCCCCCATAGAGACAGCCCTCTGAGAGACCCCGGCCCCCTGAGAGACATTGGCCCCCTGAGAGACACAGACACCCTGAGAGACCCCGGGCCCCCCCACAGTGACGCAGGCCCCCTGAGAGACATTGGCCCCTGAGAGACACAGACACCCTGAGAGACCCCGGCCCGCCACAGAGACATCATCCCTCAGAGAGACACAGGCCCCCTGAGAGACACCGAACCTCTGAGAGACCCTGGCCCCCCCAACAGAGACATCAGCCCTCAGAGAGACACAGGCCCCCTGAGAGACATTGGCCCCCTGAGAGACACAGGCACCCTGAGAGACCCCGGCCCCCCCCCACAGAGACACAGGCCCCCTGAGAGACATTGGCTCCCTGAGAGACACAGACACCCTGAGAGACCCCTGCCCCCCACAGAGACATCATCCCTCAGAGAGACACAGGCCCCGTAAGAGACACCGAACCTCTGAGAGACCCTGGCCCCCCCAACAGAGACATCAGCCCTCAGAGAGACACAGGTCCCCTGAGAGACATTGGCCCCCTGAGAGACGCTGGCCCCCCATAGAGACATCAGCCCTCAGAGAGACACAGGCACCCTGAGAGACATGGGCCCCCTGAGAGACACCAAACCTCTGAGAGACCCCGGCCTCCTCACAGAGACATCAGCCCTCAGAGAGACATTGGCCCCCTGAGAGACACCGAACCTCTGAGAGACCCCGACCACCCCACAGAGACATCAGCCCTCTGAGAGACATTGGCCCCCTGAGAGACACAGGCCCCGCCACAGAGACAAAGGCCCCCTGAGAGACACCAAACCTCTGAGAGACCCCGGACTCCTCACAGAGATATCAGCTCCCTGAGAGACATGGGCCCTCTGAGAGACCCTGGTCCCCCCACAGAGACACAGGCTCCCCTGAGAGACATTGGCCCCCTGAGAGACCCCGAACCTCTGAGAGACCCCGGCCCCCCACAGAGACATCAGCCCTCAGAGAGACACAGGCCCCCTGAGAGACATTGGCCCCCTGAGAGACACCGACCCTCTGAGAGACTCCGGCCCCCCCACAGAGACATCAGGGCCTGACTTCTCTGGGCCTCAGAGATCAGACTTCTCTGGGCCTCAGTTCCCTCATCTGGAAAATGGGGATGAAGACTGTGACCCCCCCCCGTGGGACAACCTGATCACCTTGTAACCTCCCCAGCGCTTAGAACGGTGCTTTGCACATAGTAAGCGCTTAATAAATGCCATCATTATTATTATTATTTGGAGTCAGAGGTCATGGGTTCAAATTCCAGCTCTGCCACCTGCCAGCTGTGTGACTTTGGGCAAGTCACTTCCCTTCTCTGGGCCTCAGTTCCCTCAACTGGAAAATGGGGATGAAGACTGTGAGCCCGCCTGTGGGACAGCCTGATCACCGTGTAACCTCCCCAGCGCTTAGAGCAGTGCTTGGCACATAGTAAGCGCTTAATAAATGCCATTATTATTATTATTATTATTTGGAGTCAGAGGTCATGGGTTCAAATTCCGGCTCCACCAATTGACAGCCATGTGACTTTGGTCAAGTCACTTCACTTCTCTGGGCCTCAGTTTCCTCATCTGGAAAATGGGGATGAAGACTGTAAGCCCCCCGGGGGACAACCTCATCACCTTGTAACCTCCCCAGCGCTTAGAACAGTGCTTGGTACGTAGTAAGCGCTTAATAAGTGCCATCATTATTATTATTATGTGGAGTCAGAGGTCATGGGTTCAAATTCCAGCTGTGCCACCTGCCAGCTGTGTGACTTTGGGCAAGTCACTTCCCTTCTCTGGGCCTCAGTTCCCTCATCTGGAAAATGGGGATTAAGAGTGTGGGCCCCCGGGGGACAACCTGATCACCATGTAACCTCCCCAGCGCTTAGAACAGTGCTTGGCGCATAATAAGTGCTTAATAAATGCCATCATTATTATTAAGCAGTGCGGCCCAGTGAGTCGAGCCCGGGGCTGGGCGTCTGAGGACCTGAGTTCCAATTCTGCTCTGCCGCTTGTCTGCTGTGTGACCTTGGGTGAGTCACTTCCCTTGTCTGGGCCTCAGTTTCCCCCCTCTGTAAAACGGGGACTCAAACCCCGCTCCCCCTTTCCCCTTAGGCTGAGGATCCCGTGTCTCCCCCCGATTGGTGCATGAAAATCTCCTTTCCTTTCCTTTCCTTTCCTTTCCGTTCCTTTCCTTTCCTTTCCTTTCCTTTTCTCTCCTTTCCTCTCCTTTCCTCTCCTTTCCTCTCCTTTCCTTTCCTTTCCTCTCCTCTTCTTTCCTCTCCTTTCCTCTCCTTTCCTCTTCTTTCCTCTCCTTTCCTCTCCTTTTCTCCTTTCCTTTCCTTTCCTTTCCTTTCCTTTCCTTTCCTTTCCTTTCCTTTCCTTTCCTCTCCTTTCCTCTCCTTTCCTCTCCTTTCCTCTCCTTTCCTCTCCTTTTCTCGTTTTCTCTCCTTTCCTTTCCTTTCCTTTCCTTTCCTTTCCTTTCCTTTCCTTTCCTTTCCTTTCCTTTCCTTTCCTTTCCTTTCCTCTCCTTTCCTCTCCGTTCCTTTCCTTTCCTTTCCTTTCCTTTCCTTTCCTTTCCTCTCCTTTCCTCTCCTTTCCTCTCCTTTTCTCTCCTTTTCTCTTTTTCTCTCCTTTCCTTTCCTTTCCTTTCCTTTCCTTTCCTTTCCTTTCCTTTCCTTTCCTTTCCTTTCCTCTCCTTTCCTCTCCTTTCCTCTCCTTTTCTCTTTTTCTCTCCTTTCCTTTCCTTTCCTTTCCTTTCCTTTCCTTTCCTTTCCTTTCCTTTCCTTTCCTTTCCTTTCCTCTCCTTTCCTCTCCTTTTCTCTTTTTCTCTCCTTTCCTTTCCTTCCCTTTCCTTTCCTTTCCTTTCCTTTCCTTTCCTTTCCTTTCCTTTCCTTTCCTTTCCTTTCCTTTCCTTTCCTTCCCTTCCCTTCCCTTCCCTTCCCTTCCCTTCCCCCCCCTTCCCTTCCCTTCCCTTTCCTTCCCTTCCCTTCCTTTCCTTTTCTCTCCTTTTCTCTCCTCTCCTTTCCCTTCCTTTCCGTTCCTTTCCTCTCCTATTCTCTCCTTTTTTCCTTTTCTTTCCTTTATTGAGCGCCTCCTGTGTGCGGAACGCTGGACCGAGCGCTTGGGAGAGTCCAGTACAGCATTCATTCATTCCATCATATTTATTGAGTGCTTCCTGTGTGCAGAGCATTGTACTAAGCGCTTGGGAAGTACAAGTTGGCAACATATAGAGACGGTCCCTACCCAACAGCGGTACAGCAGAGTGGGTAGACACGGCCCCCGGCCCCCCACGGGGGAGGCATCAATCAATCAATCAATCAATCATCGGTGGTATTTACTGAACGCTGCTTCTGTGCAGCGCACTGTACTAAGCGCTTGGGAGTAGAATAAGCAGAGACGGTCCCTGCCCACAGCGAGCGAGCTGAGAGGCTAGAGGGGGAGGCATCAATCAATCTGTCAATCATCGGTGGCATTTACTGAGCGCTTCCGAGGTGCAGGGCTCTGTAGTGAGCGCCCGGAGAAGGAGGAGGAGGAAGAGAGATGGGTGGGCAGGTTCCCGGTGTGTCCAGCAGGGGTCAGGCTTCGCCTCCCGACGCTTCGGAAAAGGAGCAGGAAAAAATTGCCTTTTTCACTCTTGGATTTCACCGCATCTTCCCCTTCCTCTTCTCTTTCCTTTCCTTTTTCCTTTCCTTTCCTTTCCTTTCCTTTCCTTTCCTTTCCTTTCCTTTCCTTTCCTTTCCTTTCCTTTCCTTTCCTTTCCTTTCCTTTCCTTCCTTTCCTCTCCTTTCCTCTCATTTCCTTTCCTCTCCTTTCCTTTCCTTCCTTTTCCTTTTCCCCTTCCCTTCCTGTCCTCTCCCCTTCCCTTCCCTTCCCTTCTTCTTTTGCTTTCCCTTTCCTTTTCCTCTAGTTTTCTTTCTTCTCCTTTCCTTTTCCTCTCCTTTCCTCTCCTCTCCTTTCTTTTCCTCTCCTTTTCTCTTTTTCCCTCCTTTCCTTTCCTTTTCTCTACTTTTCTCTCCTTTCCTTTCCTTTTCTCTACTTTTCTCTCCTCTCTTTTCCCTTCCTTTCCATTCTGTTCCTTTCCTTTCCTCTCCTATTCTCTCCTTTTTTTATTTTCTTTCCTTTCCTTTTCTCTCCTTTCCATTCCTTTCCATTCCTTTCCTTTCCTTTTCTCTCCTCTCCTCTCCTTTCCTTTCCTTTCCTTTCCTTTCTTTTCCTTTCCTTTCCTTTTCTTTCCTTTCCTTTCCTTTCCTTTCCTTTCCATTTCCCTCCTTTCCATTCTTTCCTTTCCATTCCTTTCCCTTCCGTCCCTGCCCTTCCCT
>NW_024044869.1:627507-650007 GCF_015852505.1 Tachyglossus aculeatus | reverse complement strand
TGAATGACTTCTGTCCCCGGGGCTCAGTACAGTGCTCTGCCCACATTAGGTGCTCAGTAAGTACGGTTCATTGGTGGATTCAGCGCAGGATCCGCACCCGGAGCCGTTGTCTGGGGCAGAGAAAGAAAGAGGGATGAAGAGGGAGAGACAGAAAGAGAGAAGGATGAAGAGATAATGAGACGAAAAAGAGATGGGTGGAGACAGTGGGGAAGAGACAGACCCAGAGAAAGAGATAATAATAATATTGATGACATTTATTAAGCGCTTACTATGTGCGACGATAGAAAGAGGGAGAATAGAGGGAGAGAGAAAGAGAAGGAGAATGAAAGAGGCACAGAGGGAATCAGAGGAAGATGGGGAGTCATTCATTCATTCATTCAGTCGTATTTACTGAGCGCTTACTGTGGGCAGAGCACTGTACTAAGCGCTTGGGAAGTCCAAGTTGGCAACATAGAGAGGCAGAGATAAAGAGACAGAGAAGGATGAAGGGATCATGAGACAGAAAAAGATGAGATCGACGGAGACGGTGAGAAAGAGACAGTCAGAGGGACCCGGAGATAGAAGAGGGACAGAGAGGAAGATTAGAAAGTGACAGAAAAAGGGAAGGAGAGAAAGAAACAGAGGAAAAAGTGACAGAGAAAAAGGAAAATAGAGCAAAAGAGACAGGGGAAATGAAAAAGTCAGAAAAAAAGAGCCAGAGTCAGTGAGAAAGACGGAAAGTGACAGAGGAAAAGTGAAGGAGACAGAGAGAAGGAGGAAAAGAGACTGAGGAGCGAGAAGAAGAGACGGAGAAAAATGAGAGAGTGAAAGCTACAGCCAGTGGGAAAGAGAATGGGAAAGACGGAGAAAAAAAGAATGAGGCGGAGAGAAAGTGACAGAAAAAGAAAATGAGAGAAGGACAGAGACAGAAAATACAGAGGAGTCAGAGGAAAGGACAGAAAAAAGAGAAAACCAGTGAAAAGATAGAGAAACCGAGAATGAGACTGAGGAAAAGCAACAGAGAAAAAGAGAATGAAAGAAAGAAAAAGTGACAGAGAGAAAAGGGGAAAAAAAGGCAAAAGGGACAGGCCGAGAAAAAGAGACAGAGAGAAAATCAGTGAAAAGGAGAATGAGAGACAGAGAATGAGACAGAAAGTGATGGAGAAAAAGCAACAGAGAGAAAGAGAGAAAAAAGACAGTGAAAGAGACGGAGGCAGAGAGGAAGAGCCAGAGTCGGTGAAAATGGGAATGAGAGAGAACGAGGAACAGGGAATGAGACAGAGAGGCAGTGACCAGGAAAAAGAGGGTAAGAGAAAGAGACAGGAGAGGGAAAAAGAGATGGAGACAAAGAGACAGAGCCAGTGAAAAAAGAGGATGAGAGAGACGGAGTCAGAGAAACGGAGAATGAGATGGAGAGAAAGTGATAGAGGAAAAGACAGTGAGAGAGAGAGAGGAGAGAAAAAGAAATAGAAAGAGAGAGGAAAAGAGAATGAGAGGGGAGAGAGATAAAAGGATAGAAAGCAAGAGAGAAAAAGAGACAGCAAAAGAGAAAGAGAATGAAAGAGGGGAGAGAGAAAAAGAGATAGAAAGTGAGAAAGAGAATGAAAGAGGGGAGAGAGAATGAGGAGAAAGAAAGTGAGAGAGGAAGAATGAAAGAGGGGAGAGAGGGAGAGATAGAAAGCGAGAGAGAAAAAGAGAATGAAAGAGAGGGGAGAGAAAGAGATAGAGGGGAGAGAGAAAAAGAAAGCGGGAGAGAAAAAGATTGAAAGGGAGAGGAGAGAGAGAAAGAGAAAGTGAGAGAGAAAGAATAGAGGGAGAAAGATAGAAAGTGAGAGAAAAAGAGATTGAGAAAGAGGGGAGAGAGAAAAAGATAGAAAGTGGGAGAGAAAAAGAGAATGAGAGAGAAAAAGATACCAGAGAAAAAGAGAGTGAAAGAGGGGAGGGAGAGAGAAAGAGAAAGTGAGAGAGAAAAAGAATGAAAGAGGGGAAAGAAAAAGAGAATGAAAGGGGAAAGAGGAGATAGAAAGTGAGAGAAAGAATGAAAGGGGGAGAGAGAAAGAGAAAGCGAGAGAAAAAAAGAATGAGAGAAAAAGAGATAGAAAGCTAGAGAGAAAATGAAAGACAATAGAAAGCAAGAGAGAAAATGAATGAAAGGGGAGAGATACAAAAAAGAAAGCAAGAGAAAAAGAGAAGGAAAGAGAAAAGCGAAAAAGAAAGCAAGAGAGAAAAAGAATGAAAGAGGGGATAGAGAAAGAGATAGAAAAAGAGATTGAAAGAGGGGAGGGAGAGAGAAAGAGTAAAGCGGGAGGGAGAGAAAGAGATAGAAAGTGAGAGAGAAAAGGATAATGAAACGGGAAAGGGAGGAAGATTAGAAAGCGAGAGAGAAAAAGAATGAAAGGGAGAGAGAAAGAATGAGGAGAGATAGAAAGCAAGAGAGAAAAAGAATGAGAGGGAGAGAGACAAAAAAGAAAGCGAGAGAAAAAGAGAATGAAACGGGAGAGAAAAACAGATAGAAAGCGAGAGAAAAAGAATGAAAGGGGAGAGAGAAAGATAGAAAGTGAGAGAGAAAAAGATTGAAAGAGGGGAGGGAGAGAAAATGCGAGGGAAAAAGAGAATGAAAGGGGAGAGAGAGAAAAGATAGAAAGGGAGAGAGAAAAAGAGATAGAAAGTGAGAGAAAAAGAGAATGAAAGAGGCGAGGGAGAGAGAAGGAAAGCGAGAGAGAAAAAGAGAATGAAAGGGGAGAGAGAAAGTGAGAGAAAAAGAATGAGAGAGAGAAAGCAAGAGAGAAAAAGAATGAAAGGGGAGAGACAAAAAAAGAAAGCAAGAGAGAAAAAGGGAATGAAATGGGAAAGAGATATAAAGCGAGAGAGAAAAAGAATGAAAGGGGAGAGAGAAAGAGTTAGACAGTGAGAGAGAAAAAGAGATTGAAAGAGAATGGAGGGGGAGGAAAAGAGAATGAAAGAGAGGAAGATAGAAAGTGAGAGAGAAAAAGAGGGGAGAGAGAAAAAGATAGAAAGCGAGAGAAAGAGATAGAAAGAGAGAAAAAGAGAATGAAAGAGGGAGGGAGAGAGAAAGATAGAAAGCGGGAGAGAAAGAATGAAAGGGGGAGAGAGAAAGAAAGTGAAAGAGAAAAAGAAAGAGAGGAGAGAAAGCAAGAGAGAAAAAGAATGAAAGGGGAGAGACAAAAAAGAAAGCAAGAGCAAAAAAGGGAATGAAATGGGAGAGAAAGAGATATAAAGCGAGAGAGAAAGAATGAAAGAGGGGAGAGAGAAAGAGATAGACAGTGAGAGAGAAAAAGAGATTGAAAGAGAATGGAGGGAGAGAAAAAGAATGAAAGAGGGGAAGATAGAAAGCGAGAGAGAAAAAGAGGGGAGAGAGAAAAAGATAGAAAGCGAGAGAGAAAAAGAGATAGAAAGTGAGAGAGAAAAAGAATGACAGGGGAGAGACAAAAAAGAAAGCAAGAGCGAAAAGGGGAATGAAATGGGAGAGAAAGATATAAAGCGAGAGAGAAAAAGAATGAAAGAGGGGAGAGAGAAAGAGATAGTGAGAGAGAAAAAGAGATTGAAAGAGAATGGAGGGAGAGAAAAAGAGAATGAAAGAGAGGAAAATAGAAAGCGAGAAAGAAAAAGGGGAGAGAGAAAAAGATAGAAAGCGAGAGAAAGAGATAGAAAGAGAATGAACGAGGGGAGGGATAGAGAAAGATAGAAAGCGAGAGAGAAAAAGAGAATGAAGGGGAGAGAGAAAGAAAGTGAGAGAGAAAAAGAATGAGAGAGGAGAGAGAAAGCAAGAGAGAAAAAGAATGAAAGGGGAGAGACAAAAAAGAAAGCAAGAGAGAAAAAGGGAATGAAATGGGAGAGAAAGATATAAAGCGAGAGAGAAAAAGAATGAAAGAGGGGAGAGAAAGAGACAGGGAGAGAGAAAAAGAGATTGAAAGAGAATGGAGGGAGAGAAAAAGAGAATGAAAGAGAGGAAGATAGAAAGGGAGAGAGAAAAAGAGGGGAGAGAGAAAAAGATAGAAAGCGAGAGAGAAAAAGAGATAGAAAGCGAGAGAAAAAGAATGAAAGGGGGAGAAAGAAAGAAAGCAAGAGAAAAAGAATGAGAGAAAAAAGCGAGAGAGAAAAAGAATGAGAGGAGAGAGAAAAAGCGCTTAGAACAGTGCTTTGCACATAGTAAGTGCTTAACAAATACCATTATCATTATTATTATTATTATTGTTGTAATAATGATAATAATTCTAATGGTACTTGTTAGGTGCTTACTATGTGTTCTAAGAGCTGGGGGATGGGGTGGGGGGTGGGGGATACAAGGTGATCAGCGTGGCTCAGTGGGAAAGAGCCCGGGCTTTGGAGTCCGAGGTCCTGGGTTCGAATCCCGGCTCCGCCGATTGTCAGCTGGGTGACTTTGGGCGAGTCACTTCCCTTCTCTGGGCCTCAGTTCCCTCATCTGGAAAATGGGGATGAAGACTGGGAGCCCCCCGGGGGACAACCTGATCACCTGTAACCTCCCCAGCGCTTAGAACGGTGCTTTGCACATAGTAAGCGCTTAAGAAATGCTACTATTATTATTATCAGTAATAATAATATCATCATTATTATTATTATCAATAATAATAATGATGATAATAACTATAATGGTACTTGTTAGGTGCTTACTATGTGTTCTAAGAGCTGCGGGGGGGATACAAGATGATCAGCGTGGCTCAGTGGGAAAGAGCCCGGGCTTTGGAGTCCGAGGTCCTGGGTTCGAATCCCGCCTCCGCCGATTGTCTGCTGTGTGACTTTGGGCGAGTCATTTCCCTTCTCTGGGCCTCAGTGACCTCATCTGGAAAATGGGGATGAAGACTGTGAGCCCCCCTTGGGACAACCCCATCACCTTGGAACCTCCCCAGCGCTTAGAACGGTGCTTTGCACATAGTAAGCGCTTAATAAATGCTATTATTATTATTATTATCAGTAATAGTAATATCATTATTATTATTATCAATGATAATAATGATGATAATAACTATAATGGTACTTGTTAGGTGCTTACTATGTGTTCTAAGAGCTGCGGGGGGGATACAAGATGATCAGCGTGGCTCAGTGGGACAGAGCCTGGGCTTTGGAGTCCGAGGTCCTGGGTTCGAATCCCGGCTCCGCCGACTGTCAGCTGGGTGACTTTGGGCGAGTCACTTCACTTCTCTGGGCCTCAGTTCCCTCATCTGGAAAATGGGGATGAAGACTGTGAGCCCCCCTTGGGACAACCTCATCACCTTGTAACCTCCCCAGCGCTTGGAACGGTGCTTTGCACATAGTAAGCACTTAATAAATGCTATTATTATTATTATCAGTAATAATAATATCATTATTATTATTATTATTATTATCAGTAATAATAATAATAATAATGATAATAACTATAATGGTACTTGTTAGGTGCTTACTGTGTCTTCTGAGAGCTGGGGAGGGGGGGATACAAGATGATCAGCGTGGCTCAGTGGGAAAGGGCCCGGGCTTTGGAGTCCGAGGTCCTGGGTTCGAATCCCGGCTCCGCCGACTGTCAGCTGGGTGACTTTGGGCGAGTCACTTCACTTCTCTGGGCCTCAGTTCCCTCATCTGGAAAATGGGGATGAAGACTGTGAGCCCCCCTTGGGACAACCTCATCACCTTGTAACCTCCCCAGCACTTAGAACGGTGCTTGGCACATAGTAAGCGCTTAATAAATGCCATTATATTATTATTATTATTATTATTATTATTATTATTATTATTATCAGGTTGTCCCTCGTGGGGCTCAGTCTTCTATTTATTTTATTTTATTAATATGTTTTGTTTTGTTGTCTGTCTCCCTCTTCTAGACCGGCCCTATCTGTTGCCGACTTGGCCTTCCCAAGCGCTCAGTCCAGTGCTCTGCCCACAGGAAGCGCTCAATAAGTACGAAATTAATCAAGAAAATTCTATACATTTGAAATAAAAATTAAAGAAAAATAAAGAAATTCAATAAAATCCAATAAATTAAATTCAATAATTTAATTATTTATTAAATTAAATTAAATTAAATTTAAATAAAATAAAATAAAATAAAGTAAAAATTAAATAAAATTAAATTAAATAAAAATTCTATTTATTTTATTTTGTTGGTATGTTTGGTTTTGTTGTCTGTCTCCCCTTTCTAGACTGTGAGCCCGCTGTTGGGAAGGGACTGTCTCTATATGTTGGCAGCTTGTACTTCCCAAGCGCTTAGTACAGTGCTCTGCCCACAGGAAGCGCTCAATAAGTACGGAATTAATCGATAAAATTCTATACATTTTAAATAAAAATTAAATAAAGATAAAGAAATTCAATAAAATCCAATAAATTAAATTCAATAATTTAATTATTTATTAAATCAAATAAAAATTAAATTAAATTTAAATAAAATAAAATAAAGTAAAAATAAAATAAAATAAAATAAAATAAAAATTCTATTTATTTTATTTTGTTGATATGTTTGGTTTTGTTCTCTGTCTCCCCCTTCTAGACTGGGAGCCCGCTGTTGGGAAGGAACTGTCTCTATATGTTGCCAGCTTATACTTCCCAAGTGCTTAGTACAGTGCTCTGCCCACAGGAAGCGTTCAATAAGTACGAAATTAATCAATAAAATTCTATACATTTTAAATAAAAATTAAATAAAGATAAAGAAATTCAATAACATTCAATAAATTAAATTAAATAATTTAATAATTTATTAAATTAAATTAAATTAAATTTAAATTAAATTAAATTAAATTAAATTAAAAAAATAAAATTAAATTAAATAAAAATTCTATTTATTTTATTTTGTTAGTATGTTCAGTTTTGTTCTCTGTCTCCCCCTTCTAGACTGTGAGCCCACTGTTGGGTAAGGACCGTCTCTAGATGTTGCCAATTTGTCCTTCCCAAGCGCTTAGTACAGTGCTCTGCACACAGGAAGCGCTCAATAAATACGATTGATTGATTGATTGATTGATTGACTGACAATGAATGAACCTTTTTAATCAATGCGATAAAACTCCCTCCAGTGCCGCGTTTGCAGGCCGTGCTTCAGGGGACTCGGTTGGTGGTAAGCGCTTAGCACAGCGCTCCGCACACAGGAAGCGCTCAGTAAGTACGATTGATTGATTGATTGACTATTTTATTTTTTATTTTTCAGGGATTATTTGAAAAATAACCTTTTTCGGTCTTCCTGGAGGGCCGAGGCCCAGACCTTTCTGACTTTCTCCCCGGACGGAAGAAGCGGGCCGAACCCGGGCCTGGCCCTCGGGAGGTCGTGGGTTCTAATCCTGCCTCCTCTCCTTGGCCACCGGGTGACCTTGGCCCAGTCACTCCCCTCCTCCGGGCCTCAGTTTCCTCCTCCGTCAAATGGGGATGGAGACCGGGGGACAACCTCACCGCCTTGTCTCTCTCCCCCAGCGCTCAGTACAGTGCTTGACACACAGTAAGCTCTTAGCTGAGTGACTTTGGGTAAATCGCTCAACTTCCCTGAGCCTCAGTTGCCTCATCTGTAAAATGGGGATTAACAGTAATAATAACAATCAATCAATCAATCAATCAATCATATTTATTGAGCGCTTCCTGTGTGCAGAGCACTGGACTAAGCGCCTGGGAAGTACAAGTTGGCGACATATCATCATCATCATCATCAATCATCAATCGTATTTACTGAGCGCTTACTATGTGCAGAGCACTGTACTAAGCGCTTGGGAAGTACAAATTGGCAACATATAGAGACAGTCCCTACCCAACAGCGGGCTCACAGTCTAAAAGGGGCTCACAGTCTAAAAGTCTATATAATATGATCTATATTATATATCATATATATTATATATTATATAATAATATAGTATATATGTTATTATATATATAATATATTATATATAATAATATATATTATAATAATATTATATAACAATAATAACGATATACAATATACAATTAATAATAATAATAATTCCTGCCCCCCATAATAATCATATTATATAATATAATAACCATATAATACAACACAACACATAACAATAATTAATTAATTATTAATCAATCATAATAATTACATCATATAATATAATAATTATATAATAGAATACAATATATAATAATAATGCTACTACTACTACTACTACTACTACTACTACTACTACTACTACTACTACTAATAATAATAATTCCTGCCTCCCCCCCTTCCCAATTCTCGGCCTGGAAATCCACTCGTGGTCTCGTTTCTTCCCCAAACAGGAGCTAAATTTGGCCCCTGGATTTCCCAGATGGAGTTCCATCTCTGGGGATTTCAGAGGGAATTTCGTGCCCCCTTTTCCCTGATTTCCTTTAGCCGTTTGCGGCGCTGATCTAACAGAGCCCCCTGCTTCCCAGATGAATTCATCTCCCTGTTTTCCAGGATAAATTTAGCCTCCGGTTAACCAGGCTCAATCTAGCCCCTTTTCCAGAATAAATCCGGCCCCGTGACTTCCAGGATAAATCCGGTCCCTTGGTTTCCAGGCTAAATCGGCCATCCTGGTTTCCCAGACTCCAGCTAACCCCACGTTTCCCTGAATGAATTTTGCCCTCATCCCGTTTTCCAGAATCAACTCAGTTCCCTGTTTCCGTGAAAGGATTGAACCTCACCCCCATTTTCTCGAATCCATCTAGCTCCCGGTTTTCCCGAATGAATTTTGCCCTGACCCTGTTTACCGGAACCCATCTAGCCCCCTGTTTCCCTGAAAGGATTTAATTTCGACTCAATTCCCAGAACCCATCTAGCCCCCTGTTTTCCTGAATGAATTTTGCTCTCACCCCGTTTTCCAGAATCCATCTAGCCCCGTTTTCCTGAAAGGATCTAGTTAACTTCACCCCCAATTCCCAGAATCCATCTAGCTCCCGGTTTTCCTGAGTGAATTTCGCCCTCACCCTGTTTACCGGCACCCATCTAGTGCCCTGTTTCCCTGAAAGGATTTAACTTCCCTGCTATTTTCCAGAATCCTCTAGCCCCTGTTTCCCTGAAAGGATTTAACTTCCCTGCCATTTTCCAGAATCCTCTAGCCCCCTGTTTCCCTGAAAGGATTTAACTTCACCCCAATTCCCAGAATCCATCCGGCCCCCTGTTTTCCTTAATGAATTTTGCCCACACCCCATTTTCCAGAATCCATCTAGTCCCTTTTTCCTGAAAGGATTTAATTAATTTCACCCCCAATTCCCAGAATCCATCTAGCTCCCGGTTTTCCTGAATGAATTTTTCCCTCACCCCATTTTCCAGGATCAACTTAGTTCCCTGTTTCCATGAAAGGATTGAACCTCACCCCCATTTTCCAGAATCCATCTAGCTCCTGGTTTTCCTGAGTGAATTTCGCCCTCACCCCGTTTACCGGCACCCATCTAGCCCCCTGTTTCCCTGAAAGGATTTAACTTCCCTGCCATTTTCCAGAGTCCTCTTGCCCCCTGTTTCCCTGAAAGGATTTAACTTCCCTGCCATTTTCCAGAATCCTCTAGCCCCCTGTTTCCCTGAAAGGATTTAACTTCACCCCAATTCCCAGAATCCATCTGGACCCCTGTTTTCCTGAATGAATTTTGCCCTCACCCCGTTTTCCAGTATCCATCTAGCCCCCTTTTCCTGAAAGGATTTAATTAATTTCACCCCCCAATTCCCAGAATCCATCTAACTCCCAGTTTTCCTGAATGAATTTTGCCCTCGCCCCATTTTCCAGGATCAACTTAGTTCCCTGTTTCCATGAAAGGATTGAACCTTACCCCCATTTTCCAGAATCCCTCTAGCTCCCGGTTTTCCTGAATGAATTTCGCCCTCACCCTCTTTAACGGCACCCATCTAGCCTCCTGTTTCCCTGAAAGGATTTAACTTCCCTGCCATTTTCCAGAATCCTCTAGCCCCCTATTTCCCTGAAAGGATTTAACTTCACCCCAATTCCCAGAATCCATCTAGCTCCCAGTTTTCCTGAATGAATTTTGCCCTCACCCCATTTTCCAGGATCAACTTAGTTCCCTGTTTCCATGAAAGGATTGAACCTCACCCCCATTTTCCAGAATCCATCTAGCTCCCGGTTTTCCCGAATGAATTTTGCCCTGACCCTGTTTACCAGAACCCATCTAGCCCCCTGTTTCCCTGAAAGGCTTTAACTTCGCCTCAATTCCCAGAACCCAACTAGCCCCCTGTTTTCCTGAATGAATTTTGCTCTCACCCCGTTTTCCAGAATCCATCTAGCCCCATTTTCCTGAAAGGATCTAATTAACTTCACCCCCAATTCCCAGAATCCATCTAGCTCCCGGTTTTCCTAAATGAATTTCGCCCTCACCCTGTTTACCGGCACCCATCTAGCTCCCTGTTTCCCTGAAAGGATTTAACTTCCCTGCCATTTTCCAGAATCCTCTAGACCCCTGTTTCCCTGAAAGGATTTAGCTTCGCCTCAATTCCCAGAACCCAACTAGCCCCCTGTTTTCCTGAATGAATTTTGCCCTCACCCTGTTTTCCAGAATCCATCTAGCCCCTTTTTCCTGAAAGGATTTAATTAATTTCACCCCCAATTCCCAGAATCCATCTAACTCCTGGTTTTGCTGAATGAATTTTGCCCTCACCCCATTTTCCAGAATCCATCTAGCCCCTTTTTCCTGAAAGGATTTAATTAATTTCACCCCCCAAATCCCAGAATCCATCTAACTCCCGGTTTTCCTGAATGAATTTCGCCCTCACCCCATTTTTCAGGATCAACTTAGTTCCCTGTTTCCATGAAAGAATTGAACCTCACCCCCATTTTCCAGAATCCATCTAGCTCCCGGTTTTCCTGAATGAATTTCGCCCTCACCCTGTTTACCGGCACGCCTCTAGCCCCCTGTTTCCCTGAAAGGATTTAACTTCCCTGCCATTTTCCAGAATCTTCTTGCCCCCTGTTTCCCTGAAAGGATTTAACTTCACCCCAATTCCCAGAATCCATCTGGACCCCTGTTTTCCTGAATGAATTTTGCCCTCACCCCGTTTTCCAGAATCCATCTAGCCCCTTTTTCCTGAAAGGATTTAATTAATTTCACCCCCAATTCCCAGAATCCATCTAGCTCCCTGTTTTCCTGAACGAATTTTGCCCTCACCCCATTTTCCAGGATCAACTTAGTTCCCTGTTTCCATGAAAGGATTGAACCTCACCCCCATTTTCCAGAATCCATCTAGCTCCCGGTTTTCCTGAATGAATTTTGCCCTCACCCTGTTTACCAGCACCCATCTAGCCCCCTGTTTCCCTGAAAGGATTTAACTTCCCTGCCATTTTCCAGAATCCTCTAGCCCCCCGTTTTCCTGAACGAATTTTGCCCTCACCCCGTTTTCCAGAATCCATCTAGCCCCCTTTTCCTGAAAGGATTTAATTAATTTCACTCCCAATTCCCAGAATCCATCCAGCTCCCTGTTTTCCTGAGTGAACTTTGCCCTCACCCTGTTTTCCAGAATCGACCAGGCCCCCCTGTTTCTCTGAAAATATTCCACCTCCCTGCCATTTTCCAGAATCCATCAATAAATACGATTGATTGATTAATCGATCGATTAGTAGGAGCCGCCAGCCTCCAAATAGAAAACACAACTCCACACATTTTCCAAACGCGGCCTTCGAAGTCCGCGACGATGGATTTTCCTCCCAAATTATATTTCCGTGAGGTCAGGCCCGGCTGGGGTATTTTGGGCCTCGGAGCGTCCGGAGGGGAAAATTATCTGAATTTATTTCTTTCCCAACTCCGGCCTCGGGCCTCCATCTCCTCGCCCCCCATCTCCCGGGGTGAAATTGCATCCGTCCGTCTCAATATTCCCAACTTTGAAGCATCTCCGCATCCCCACCTTCCGACCTCTCCCTCTTTTAGGCCGGGTTTTATTATTTATAGACTATTTTTCCCCCCGCGCTCCCAGAGGGGTCGGTGCCGGTTTAGAGCGAACGAAAATGGGAATACGGAGAAATGACGGGAATAAAAAGACAAGTCAATAAGGGGCGTCGTTTTGGTGGTGTTTTCGTCAAGGAAAAACGGGTTTTGAAGGTGGATTCCTGCATAAATGTATATATGTTTGTACATATTCATTACTCTATTTATTTATTTTACTTGTACATATCTGTTCTATTTATTTTTCTTTGTTAATATGTTTGTCCGTCTCCCCCTTTTAGACTGTGAGCCCGCTGTTGGGAAGGGACCGTCTCTATATGTTGCCAACTTGGACTTCCCAAGCGCTTAGTACAGTGCTCTGCACACAGGAAGCGCTCAATAAATACGATTGATTGATTGATTGATTGATTGATTGATCAAGCCTCCTGTTTTCCTAAAAGAATTTTGCCCTCACTCCGTTTTTCAGATTCAACCAGGCCCCCTGTTTCCCTGAAAGGATTGAACTTCCCTGCCATTTTCCAGAATCCATCTGGCCCCCGGTTTTCCTGAATGAATTTTGCCCTCAACCCGTTTTCCAGAATCCATCTAGCCCCCTTTTCCTGAAAGGATTTAATTAATTTTCACCCCCAATTCCCAGAATCCATCCAGCTCCCTGTTTTCCTGACTGAACTTTGCCCTCACCCTGTTTTCCAGAATCAACCAGGCCCCCCTGTTTCTCTGAAAATATTCAACCTCCCTGCCATTTTCCAGAATCCATCAATAAATACGATTGATTGATCGATCGATCTATTAGTAGGAGCCGCCAGCCTCCAAATAGAAAACACAACTCCACACATTTTCCAAACGCGGCCTTCGAAGTCCGCGACGATGGATTTTCCTCCCAAATTATATTTCCGTGAGGTCAGGCCCGGCTGGGGTATTTTGGGCCTCGGAGCGTCCGGAGGGGAAAATTATCTGAATTTATTTCTTTCCCAACTCCGGCCTCAGGCCTCCATCTCCTCGCCCCCCGTCTCCCGGGGTGAAATTGCATCCGTCCGTCTCAATATTCCCAACTTTGAAGCATCTCCGCATCCCCACCTTCCGACCTCTCCCTCTTTTAGGCCGGGTTTTATTATTTATAGACTATTTATCCCCCCACGCTCCCAGTGGGGTCGGTGCCGGTTTAGAGCGACCGAAAACGGGAATACGGAGAAATGACGGGAATAAAAAGACAAGTCAATAAGGGGCGTCGTTTTGGTGGTGTTTTCGTCAAGGAAAAACGGGTTTTGAAGGTGAATTCCTGCATAAATGTATATATGTTTGTACATATTTATTACTCTATTTATTTATTTTACTTGTACATATCTATTCTATTTATTTTTCTTTGTTAATATGTTTGTCCGTCTCCCCATTTTAGACTGTGAGCCCACTGTTGGGAAGGGACCGTCTCTATATGTTGCCAACTTGGACTTCCCAAGCGCTTAGTACAGTGCTCTGCACACAGGAAGCGCTCAATAAATACGATTGATTGATTGATTACTCTATTTATTTTACTTGTACCTATCTATTCTATTTATTTTCCTTTGTTAATATGTTTGGTTTTGTTCTCCGTCTCCCCCTTTTAGACTGTGAGCCCACTGTTGGGTAGGGACTCTGTGCCTCAGTTACCTCATCTGGAAAATGGGCATTAAGACTGTGAGTCCTGCATGGGATAACCTGATCACCTTGTATTTTTAAGCGCTTAGTACAGTGCTCTGCACATAGTAAGCGCTCAATAAATACAATTGATGATGACCGTCTCTAGATGTTGCCAACTTGGACTTCCCAAGCGCTTAGTACAGTGCTCTGCACACAGGAAGCGCTCAATAAATATGATTGATTGATTGATTGATCGATCAAGCCTCCTGTTTTCCTAATGAATTTTGCCCTCACTCCGTTTTTCCGATTCAACCAGGCCCCCTGTTTCCCTGAAAGGATTGAACTTCCCTGCCATTTTCCAGAATCCATCTAGTTCCCTGTTTTCCTGAATGAATTTTGCCTTCAGCCTGTTTTCCAGACTCCATCTAGCCCCTCCCTGTTTCCCTGAAAGGATTTAACACCCCCCAACCTCCATTTTCCAGATTCCATCCAGCTCCCTGTTTTCCTGCCAGGATTGACCCTCCCTCTCCATTTTCTGGAATCCATCCAGCCCCCTGTTTTCCTGAATGAATTTTTCCCTCTCCGTTTTCCAGAATCAACCAGGCCACCCGTTTCCCCGAAAGGATTGAACCTCCCTCTCCATTTTCCAGGATCCATCCAGCCCCTGTTTTTCTGAATGAATTTGGCCCTCGCCCCGCTTTTCCAGAATCCATCTAGCCCCCCATTGTCCTGAATGGAGTGAACCTCCCTGTCATTTTCCAGAATCCATCCAGCCCCCTGGTTTCCTGA
This sequence comes from Tachyglossus aculeatus, assembly GCF_015852505.1. NCBI lineage: Eukaryota > Metazoa > Chordata > Mammalia > Monotremata > Tachyglossidae > Tachyglossus > Tachyglossus aculeatus. Next base: position 635,766 of record NW_024044869.1, on the reverse strand, counting down.
ATGATTTTTGCCCTCATCCTGTTTCCCAGACTCCATCCAGCCCCCAGTTTTCCTAAAAGGATTGAACTTCCCTGCCATTTTCCCGACTCCATCCAGCTTCCCGTCTTCCTCCCAGTATTTAACCTCCCTCTCCATTTTCCAGAATCCATCCAGGCCCCTGTTTTCCTGAACAAATTTTGCCCTCACCCGCCTTGTCCATCCATTCATTCAATCGTATTTATTGAGCGCTTACTGTGCGCAGAGCACTGGACTAAGCGCGCGAGCACTGTACTAAGCGCTTGAATCCGGAATCCGGGCCATCAATCATGGATTCCAGAATCCATCTAGGCCCTCCCTGTTTGCGCTCCATAAATACGATTGAATGAATGAACGAATTTTCCAGAATCCCAGCATTTCCCCCCCTGTTTTCTGGAATAAATTCAGCTTCCTCCGCTTCCCAGAAGCTATTTGGTGGGGTTGTAGATTTTCCTGGATTCCCAAGTTGTGGATTTTCCCGGATTCCCAAGTTGTCCAAACGGATTTTTATAATCCTCGTTCACCTCAAGGTGAATATAAAACCGGAGTCCCGAATCCCTAAAGGATCGGCTCCTTAAAACCAGAAAAATCAATTCTCCGGACGTCCAGACTGGAGTCGGAGAGAGGTAACTGACCCTTATCCCGGGGGAAATAAGGGATTGAGTTCCTTGTTTTTATTTCTTATGGCATATAATAATAATAATAATAATAATAATAATGATGGCATTTGTTAAGCACTTAGTACAGTGCTCTGCACATAGTAAGCGCTCAATAAATACGATTGATTGATTGATTGATTGATTAAGCGCTTACTATGTGCCAGGGATTGTACTCACTGCTGGGTTGGATAACAATAATAATAAGTGTGGTATTTGTTATTATTATTAATCATGATAATAATCATCATAATGATGATGGCATTTGTTAAGCGCTTACTACTAATAATGGATTGTACTCACTGCTGGGGTGGACAACAACAATAATAATTGTGGTATTTGTTATTATTATTAATCATGATAATAATCATCATAACGATGATGGCATTTGTTAAGCGCTTACTACTAATAATGGATTGTACTCACTGCTGGGGTGGACAACAATAATAATAATTGTGGTATTTGTTATTATTATTAATCATGATAATAATCATCATAATGATGATGGCATTTGTTAAGCGCTTACTACTAATAATGGATTGTACTCACTGCTGGGGTGAATAACAATAATAATAATTGTGGTATGTTATTATTATTAATCATGATAATAATCATCATAACGATGATGGCATTTGTTAAGCGCTTACTACTAATAATGGATTGTACTCACTGCTGTGGTGGATAACAATAATAATAATTGTGGTATTTGTTATTATTATTAATCATGATAAGAATAATCATAATGATGGCATTTGTTAAGCGCTTACTACTAATAATGGATTGTACTCACTGCTGGGGTGGATAACAATAATAATAATTGTGGTATTTGTTATTATTATTAATCATGATAAGAATAATCATAATGATGATGGCATTTGTTAAGCTCTTACTACTAATAATGGATTGTACTCACTGCTGGGGTGGACAACAATGATAATAATTGTGGTATTTGTTATTATTATTAATCATGATAATAATAATCAGAACGATGATGGCATTTGTTAAGCGCTTACTACTAATAATGGATTGTACTCACTGCTAGAGTGGACAACAATAATAATAATTGTGGTATTTGTTATTATTATTAATAATGATAATAATAATCATAATGATGATATCATTTGTTAAGCGCTTACTACTAATAGTGGATTGTACTCACTGCTAGAGTGGACAACAATAATAATAATTGTGGTATTTGTTATTAGTATTAATCATGATAATAGTCATCATAATGATGATGGCATTTGTTAAGCGCTTACTACTAATAATGGATTGTACTCACTGCTGGGGTGGACAACAAGAATAATAATAATTGTGGTATTTGTTATTATTATTAATCATGATAATAATAATCATGAGATGGCATTTGTTAAGCGCTTACTACTAATAATGGATTGTACTCACTGCTGGGGTGGACAACAATAATAATAATTGTGGTATTTGTTATTATTATTAATCATGTTAATAATCATCATAATGATGATGATGGCATTGGGTGAGCGTTTACTACTACTAATAATGATGGCATTTATTAAGCGCTTACCATGTGCAAAGCACTAGGTGCCAGGGATTGTACTCACTGGTGGGGGGGGATAACAATTGTAATAATAATTGTAGTATTTGTTCATAATAATAGTAATACTAATGATAATAATGATGATGGCATTTGTTAGGCACTTACTCTGTGCCAGGGATTGTACTCAGTACTGGGGTGGATAACAATAACAGTAATAATAATAATTGTGGTATTTGCTAATAATAATAATAATGATGATGATGGCATTTGTTAAGCACTTACTCTGTGCCAGGGATTGTACTCAGTGCTGGGGTGGATAACAATAATAATAATAATAATAATAATTGTGTTATTTGTTAATAATAAGAATAATGATGATGATGGTCTTTGTTAAACGCTTACTACGTGCCAAGCACTCTCTATATATACTCTGTCTCTCTGCTGCTGTCTGTCTCTACCCCGCTCTCCTCTCTCTTTGTCTCTCTGCTTCTCTCTGTCTCTTCTTCCTCTCTACTTATCTCTTTTTGTCTCTCTGCTTCTCTCTGTCTCTTCCCCCTCTCTATCTGTGTCTCTTTGTCTCTCTGCTTCTCTCTGTCTCTTCCCCCTCTCCTCTCTCTTTGTCTCTGCTTCTCTCTGTCCCTTCTCCCCCTCTCCTGTCTCTTGGTCTCTCTCCTTCTCTCTGTCTCTTCCCCCTCTCTATTTGTCTCTCTTTGTCTCTCTGCTTCCCTCTGTCTCTTCCCCCCTCTCCTGTCTCTTTGTCTCTCTGCTTCTCTCTGTCTCTTCCCCCCTCTATTTGTCTCTCTTTGCCTCTCTGCCTCTCTCTGTCTCTTCCCCCTCTCCTCTCTCTTTGTCTCTGCTTCTCTCTGTCCCTTCTCCCCCTCTCCTGTCTCTTGGTCTCTCTCCTCTCTGCCTCTCCCCCCTCTCTATTTGTCTCTCTTTGTCTCTCTGCTTCCTTCTGCCTCTCCCCCCTCTCTATTTGTCTCTCTTTGTCTCTCTGCTTCCCTCTGCCTCTCCCCCCTCTCTATTTGTCTCTCTTTGTCTCTCTGCTTCCCTCTGCCTCTCCCCCCTCTCTATTTGTCTCTCTTTGTCTCTCTGCTTCTCTCTGTCTCTTCCCCCTCTCTATTTGTCTCTCTTTGTCTCTCTGCTTCTCTCTGTCTCTCCCCCTCCTGTCTCTTTATCTCTCTGCTTCTCTCTGTCTCTTCCCCCACTCCTGTCTCTTTGTCTTTCTGCTTCTCTCTGTCTCTTCCCCTTCTCTCCTGTCTCTTTGTCTCTCTGCTTCTCTCTGTCTCTTCCCCCTCTCTCCTGTCTCTTTGTCTCTCTACTTCTCTCTGTCTCTTCCCCCTCTCCTGTCTCTTTATCTCTCTGCTTCTCTGTGTCTCTTCCCCCTCTCTCCTGTCTCTTTGTCTCTCTGCTTCTCTCTGTCTCTTCCCCCCTCCTGTCTCTTTGTCTTTATCCTTCTCTCTGTCTCTTCCCCCCTCCTCTCTCTTTGTCTCTCTGCTTCTCTCTATCTCTCCCCCTCCTCTCTCTTTGTCTGCTTCTCTCTGTCTCTTCCCCCTCTCTCCTGTCTCTTTGTCTCTCGGCTTCTCTCTGTCTCTTCCCCCTCCTCTCTCTGTGTCTCTCTTCCCCCTTCCTCTCCACATCTCTGTCTCTCCTCTCCCACCCATTGTCTCTGCCTCTTTCTCCTTTCTCTCTGTGTCTCTATGCCTCCCTCTCTTCCCTCTGTGTCTCTGTCTCTCCCTCTGTCTCTCACCCTCCATCTCTCCTCCTTTCTCCTTCTCTCTCTCTGTCTCTACGCTCCCTCTCTATGTCTCTGTCTCTCTCTCACCCTCCATCTCTCCTCCTTTCTCCTTCTCTCTCTCTGTCTCTACGCTCCCTCTCTATGTCTCTGTCTCTCTCACCCTCCTTCTCTTCTCCTTTCTCCTTCTCTCTCTGTGTCTCTTGGCCCTCTCTCTTTGTCTCTCTGCCTCTCTCCATCTCTCGCTGTCTCTCTTCCCCCCTCTCTGTGTCTCTGTCTCTCCCTCTGCCTCTCTCTCACCCTCCATCTCTTCTTCTTTCTCCTCTCTCTGTGTCTCTGTCTCTTCCTCTCTCTGCGTCTCTGTCTCTCACCTTCTATCTCTTCTTCTCTCTCCTTCTCTCTCTGTCTCTCTTCCCCCCTCCTCTCTCTGAATCTCTGTCTCTCTCCCTCTCTCACCCCTCCATCTCTGCTCCTTTCTCCTTCTCTCTCTGTGTCTCTGTCTCTCCCTCTCTCTCTGTGTCTCTGTCTCTCCCTCTGCCTCTATCTCACCCTCCATCTCTCCTCCTTTCTCCTTCTCTCTCTCTGTCTCTATGTCTCCCTCTCCACTCTGTGTCTCTGTGTCTCCCTTTCTCCTTTCTCCCTCTCTTTGTGTCTCTTGGCCCCCTCTCTTTGTGTCTCTGCCTCTCTCTCCTTCTCTCTCTCTCTTCCCCCTCTCTCCAAGTCTCTGTCTCTCTCCCTCTCTATCTCACCCTCCATCTCTCCTTTCTCCTCTCTTTGTGTCTCTGTCTCTCCCTCTCCTCTATCTGTGTCTCTGTCTCTCTCTCCTTCTCTCTGTCTCTCTTCCCCCTCTCTCCAAGTCTCTGTCTCTCTCCCTCTCTATCTCACCCTCCATCTCTCCTTTCTCCTCTCTTTGTGTCTCTGTCTCTCCCTCTCCTCTATCTGTGTCTCTGTCTCTCTCTCACCTTCCATCTCTCCTCCTTTCTCCTTCTCTCTCTGTGTCTCTGTGTCTCCCTCTCTCCTTTCTCCCTCTCTCTTTGTGTCTCTTGGCCCCCTCTCTTTGTGTCTCTGCCTCTCTCTCCTTCTCTCTCTGTCTCTCTTCCCCCTCTCTCCTCTCTCTCTGCATCTCTGTCTCTCTCCCTCTCTCACCCCTCCATCTCTGCTCCTTTCTCCTTCTCTCTCTGTGTCTCTGTCTCTCCCCTCCTCTCTCTGTGTCTCTGTCTCTCCCTCTGTCTCTCTCTCACCCTCCATCTCTCCTCCTTTCTCCTTCTCTCTCTGTGTCTCTGTCTCTCCCTCTCTCCCTCTCTCTCTGTGTCTCTTGGCCCTCTCTCTTTGTGTCTCTGCCTCTCTCTCCTTCTCTCTGTCTCTCTTCCCCCTTTCTCTGAATCTCTGTCTCTCTCCCTCTATCTCATCCTCCATCTCGTCTTCTTTCTCCCTCTCTATGTATCTCTCCCTCTCCCTCTCTTCTCTCTGTGTCTTTGTCTCTCCCTCCCTCTCACCCTCCATCTCTCCTTCTTTTCCCTTCTCTCTGTCTCTCTTCCCCCTCTCTCCTCTCTCTGCATCTCTGTCTCTCTCCGTCTCTCACCCCTCCATCTCTGCTCCTTTCTCCTCCTCTCTCTGTGTCTCTGTCTCTCCCCCTCCTCTCTCTGTGTCTCTGTCTCTCCCTCTGTCTCTCTCTCACCCTCCATCTCTCCTCCTTTCTCCTTCTCTCTCTGTGTCTCTGTCTCTCCCTCTCTCCTTTCTCCCTCCTCTTTGTGTCTCTTGGCCCTCTCTCTCCTTCTCTCTGTCTCTCTTCCCCCTCTCTCTGAATCTCTGTCTCTCTCCCTCTATCTCATCCTCCATCTCTTCTTCTTTCTCCCTCTCTCTGCCTCTCTCCTCTCTCCGTGTCTTTATCTCTCCCTCTCTCTCTCTCACCCTCCATCTCTTCTTCTTTCTCCTTCTCTCTGTCTCTCTTCCCCCTCTCTCTGAATCTCTGTCTCCCTCCCTCTCTCACCCTCCATCTCTCCTCCTTCTCTCTCTGTGTCTCTGTCTCTCCCTCTGTCTCTCTCTCACCTTCCATCTCTCCTCCTTTCTCCTTCTCTCTCTGTGTCTCTGTCTCTCCCTCTCCTCCTTTCTCCCTCTCTCTTTGTGTCTCTTGGCCCCCTCTCTTTGTCTCTCTCCTCTCTCTGCATCTCTCCCTCTCCCTCCATCTCTGCTCCTTTCTCCTTCACCCTCTGTCTTCCCTCCCCCCAGCGTGGCTCAGTGGAAAGAGCCCGGGCTTGGGAGTCAGAGGTCGTGGGTTCGAATCCCTACTCCACCAACCTAGCTGGGTGACTTTGGGCCAGTCACTTCGCTTCTCTGGGCCTCAGTTCCCTCCTCTTTTAAATGGGGATGAAGACCGGGAGCCTCCCGGGGGACAACCTCATCACCTTGTATCTCCCCCGGCGCTTAGAACAGTGCTTGGCACATAGTAAGCGCTTCACAAATATTATTATTATTATTATTATGATTCTCTGGGCCTCAGTTCCCTCCTCTGTCAAATGGGGATGAAGACCAGGAGCCCACCGGGGGACAACCTCATCACCTTATCTCCCCCCCGGCGCTTAGAACAGTGCTTGGCACATAGTAAGCGCTTCACAAATACCATTATTATGATTCTCTGGGCCTCAGTTCCCTCCTCTGTCAAATGGGGATGAAGACCGAGAGCCCCACGGGGGACAACCTCATCACCTTGTCTCTCCCCCGGCGCTTAGAACAGCGCTTGGCACATAGGAAGCGCTTCACAAATACCATCATCATTATTATTAATCACTTCTCTGGGCCTCAGTTCCCTCCTCTGTCAAATGGGGATGAAGACCGGGAGCCCCATGGGGGACATCCTCATCACCTTGCATCTCCCCCCGGCGCTTAGTACAGTGCCTGGTCCGTAGTGAGCACTTAACAAGCCCATAGTGAGCACTTAGGTAAGTACTTTTATATTAATGCCTGATAACTTGTTTCAATGCGTATAAATCCATCATTCTATTGATTAATACTGATGCCTGTCTACTTGTTTTGCTGTCAATCAATCAATCATATTTATTGAGCGCTTACTGTGTGCAGAGCACTGGACTAAGCGCTTATCCATCTCCCCCCTTCTAGGCCGTGAGCCCGTCGTTGGGCAGGGATTGTCTCTATCCGTTGCCCAGTTGGACTTCCCAAGCGCCTACTACAGCGCCCTGTACAACAGGAAGCGCTCAATAAGTACGACGGATCCACGATGGAACAGATCCATCTCTCCCCTCTCCCTTCCACCTCTCCTCCCCGCCAGGCCGCCCTCCGCTCAAAATCCTCGGAAAACAAGTCGATTTTTATTTACATCTTTAATTCCCAGGCATAAAAGCCCAATTTCCCAACGATGCGGCCTCTCCTCTCCCGTCTCCTCCCCGCCCGGGTGGGAAATCGCGGAAAAAGGAGCTTTTAGACCCTGAGCCCACTGTTGGGTAGGGACTGCCTCTATACGTTGCCAATTTGTACTTCCCAAGCGCTTAGTACAGTGCTCTGCACACAGTAAGTGCTCAATAAATACGATTGATGATGATGATGACGATGAAAAAGGAGCTAAGACTTTTAACCGGCCGACATCTATTCGCAGCGCTTTGGGCGCCGACCGAACCTTCCTAAATTGAGGTTTTATTTTCCGCCTTCTGGGAGCTCCCAGGTGACCGGGAGGAGATGCAATCGGGTGGATTTATAATAATAATAATAATAATAATAATAATAATAATAATAATAATAATAATAATGGCATTTGTTAATATATGTATATATGTATACATATATATGTATACACCTGTATATATGTATATATGGTTGTACATATTTATTACTCTATTTATTTATTTATTTTACTTGTACATTTCTATCCTATTTATTTTATTTTGTTGGTATGTTTGGTTCTGTTCTCTGTCTCCCCCTTTTAGACTGTGAGCCCACTGTTGGGTAGGGACTGTCTCTACGTGTTGCCAATTTGTACTTCCCAAGCGCTTAGTACAGTGCTCTGCACATAGTAAGCGCTCAATAAATACGATTGATTGATTGATTGATTGTTAAGCGCTTACTATGTGCAAAGCACTGTGCTGAGCGCTGGGGGGGATACAATGTGATCAAGTTGTCCCACGTGGGGCTCACAGTCTTCATCCCCATTTTTACAGACGAGGGAACTGAGGCTCAGAGAAGTTAAGTGACTTGCCCAGGGTCACACGGCAGACTTGTGGTGGAGGCGGGATCCGAACCCACGACCTCTGAGTCCAAAGCCCGGGCTGCTTCCACAGAGCCACTGATTGATCGTCCGCTTGATTTCGGAAAGCAAAGCGGTGCCC
>NW_024044869.1:612507-622507 GCF_015852505.1 Tachyglossus aculeatus | reverse complement strand
ACTTACTATGGGCGGAGGACTGTACTAAGCGCTTGGAAAGTCCAGTTGGGCAACAGAGAGAGACAATCCCTGCCCAACAACGGGCTCACAGTGCAGACAACACAACAAAACAAGTAGACAGGCCTCAATAGAAATAAATAGAATTATAGATTAATTGACTCATTCAATCATATTTATTGAGCGCTTACTATGGGCGGAGCACTGTACTAAGCGCTTGGAAAGTCCAATTGGGCAACAGAGAGAGACAATCCCTGCCCAACAACGGGCTCACGGTCCAGAAGCGGGGAGAAGGACGACGAAACAAAACAAGTAGACAGGCCTCAATAGGAATAAATAGAATTATAGATTAATTCACCCATTCAGTCGTATTTATTGAGCACTTACTATGGGCGGAGCACTGTACTGAGCACTTGGAAAGTCCAACTGGGCAACAGAGAGAGACAATCCCTGCCCAACAACGGGCTCGCGGTCTAGAAGCGGGGAGACAGACGACGAAATACAACAAGTAGACAGGCCTCAATGGAAATAAATAGAATTATAGATTGATTCACTCATTCAATCGCATTTATTGAGCACTTACTATGGGCGGAGCACTGTACTAAGCGCTTGGAAAGTCCAATTGGGCAACAGAGAGAGACAATCCCTGCCCAACAACGGGCTCACAGTGCAGACAACACAACAAAACAAGTAGACAGGCCTCAATAGAAATAAATAGAATTATAGATTAATTCACTCATTCAATCGTATTTATTGAGCACTTTGGGCAGAGCACTGTACTAAGCGCTTGGAAAGTCCAATTGGGCAACAGATAGAGACAATCCCTGCCCAATAATGGGCTCATAGTATAGAAGGGGGGAGGCAGACAACACAACAAGACAAGTAGACAGGCCTCAATAGGAATAAATAGAATTATAGATTAATTCACCCATTCAGTCGTATTTATTGAGCACTTACTATGGGCGGAGCACTGTACTAAGCGCTTGGAAAGTCCAATTGGGCAACAGAGAGAGACAATCCCTGCCCAACAACGGGCTCACAGTGCAGACAACACAACAAAACAAGTAGACAGGCCTCAATAAGAATAAATAGAATTATAGATTAATTCACTCATTCAATCGTATTTATTGAGCGCTTACTGTGGGTGGAGCACTGTACTAAGCGCTTGGAAAGTCCAATTGGGCAACAGATAGAGACAATCCTGGTTGGACATTGTCCCTGTCCCCCGTGGTGCTCAAGGGCTCATTTGACAGAGGAGGGAACTGAGGCACAATAGGGTTTGTTCATTTATTAATTCATTCATCGTATTTATTGAGCGCTTCCTGGGTGCAGAGCACTGTACTAAGCGCTTGGGGAGTCCAAGTCGGCAACAGAGAGGGACGGTCCCTACCCCAATAACGGGCTCTAGAAGGGGGAGACGGAGAACAAAACAAGTAGAAAGGCATCATCATCATCATCAATCGTATTTATTGAGCGCTTCCTGTGTGCAGAGCACTGTACTAAGCGCTTGGGAAGTCCAAGTTGGCAACATCTAGAGACGGTCCCTACCCAACAATGGGCTTACAGTCTAAAAGAAAGGCCTCAACACCATCAAAATAAGCCGAATTATAGAAATAGAAATGTCCCATTCATTCATTCATTCATTCAGTCAGTCAGTCGTATTTATTGAGCGCTCCCTGTGTGCAGAGCACTGTACTAAGCGCTTGGGAAGGACAAGGTGGCAACCTATAGAGACGGTCCCTGCCCAACAACGGGCTCACGGTCCCAGCTTCAGTTTCAAAAATTCCCCTTCAATCAATCAATCAATCAATCAATCAATTGTATTTATTGAGCGCTTCCTGTGTGCAGAGCACTGTACTAGACGCTTGGGAAGGACAAGTTGGCAACATAGAGAGATGGTCCCTGCCCAACAACGGGCTCACGGTCCCAGCTTCAGTTTCAAAAATTCCCCTTCAATCAATCAATCAATCAATCAATCAATCATATTTATTGAGCGCTTCCTGTGTGCAGAGCACTGTACTAAGCGCTTGGGAAGGACAAGCTGGCAACATAGAGAGACGGTCCCTACCCAACAGTGGGCTCACAGTCTAAAAGATCAGTCTCGGATTTAATAATAATAACAATGATGGGATTTGTCTCTCTCTGTTGCCCAGTTGGACTTTCCAAGCGCTCAGTCCAGTGCTCTGCACGCAGGAAGCGCTCAATAAATACGATGGAGTGAATGAATGAATGCTACTTTTGGTATTTGTGAAGCGCTTACTATGTGCCGAGCACTGTTCTAAGCGCTGGGGGGGAGACAAGGTGATGAGGTTGTCCCCCGGGGGGCTCACGGGCTTCATCCCCATTTGACAGAGGAGGAAACTGAGGCCCAGAGAAGGGAAGTGACTGGCCCAAAGTCACCCGGCTGACAAGGGGCGGAGGCGGGATTTGAACCCACGACCTCTGACTCCAAAGAATAATAATAATAATAATAATAATAATAATGGTATTTGACTACAAAGAATAATAATAATAATAATGGTATTTGTGAAGCGCTTACTATATGCCAAGCACTGTACTAAGCGCTGGGGGGGGGAGACACAAGGTGATGAGGTTGTCCCCCGGGGGGCTCACGGGCTTCATCCCCATTTGACAGAGGAGGAAACTGAGGCCCAGAGAAGGGAAGTGACTGGCCCAAAGTCACCCGGCTGACAAGGGGCGGAGGCGGGATTTGAACCCACGACCTCTGACTCCAAAGAATAATAATAATAATAATGGTATTTGTGAAGCGCTTACTATGTGCCAAGCACTGTTCTAAGCGCTGGGGGGGAGACAAGGTGATGAGGTTGTCCCCCGGGGGGCTCACGGTCTTCATCCCCATTTGACAGAGGAGGAAACTGAGTCCCAGAGAATAATAATAATAATGATGGTATTTGTGAAGCGCTTACTTTGTGCCAAGCACTGTTCTAAGCGCTGGGGGGGATACAAAGTGATGAGGTTGTCCCATGTGGGGCTCACGGTCTTCATCCCCATTTGACAGAGGAGGAAACTGAGGCCCAGAGAATAATAATAATAATGATGATGGTATTTGTGAAGCGCTTACTATGTGCCCAGCACTGTTCTAAGCGCTGGGGGGAGAGACAAGGTGTTGAGGTTGTCCCCCGGGGGGCTCACGGGCTTCATCCCCATTTGACAGATTAATAATAATAATAATAATAATAATAATAATGGCATTTGTTAAGCGCTTACTACGTGCCAAGCACTGTTCTAAGCATTTTTTTTCCCACTTAATGAGGTGGCACATGCCAACTCCTAAGGGGCCTGGAATCCCAATGATCCGAGAAAGTGGGAAGGAAATCTGCCAAGGAAACAATTGTCAAAAATCTAATTATTTTTCCCCCCCTAAAAAGCAGGATATTTCTTCCTCGCCGGAGACGGCTCCAACTGGGAGAATGGGAATGCTCTTTTTCATTCCTTATGTTTAGAGACGTAATTAAATGAAGCGATTCCATTTCAATCCCACTTTATTCCATCTTTTCTTTCCCTCCCAGGTTTTAATCTTCTTTGGGTTGGCGGGTGGAGGGAAGGAGAGACCCCCGGGCTGGAAATCAGGAAGCCTGGGTTTAATTGGGATAGGGAGCGCTTAGCAAATGCCATCATTAATAATAATAACAATTATTAATAATGATGGGATTTGTTAAGCGCTTAGTACGTGCCAAGCACTGTTCTAAGCGCTGGGGGGGATACGGATGGATGGATGGATGGATGGGTGAATGGATGGATGGATAATAATAATAATAATAATAATGATGGTATTTGTTAAGCGCTTACTATGTGCTAAGCACTGTTCTAAGCGCTGGGGGGGATACGGATGGATGGATGGTTAGATAATAATAATGATAATAATAATAATGGTATTTGTTAGGCGCTTACTATGTGCCAAGCACTGTTCTAAGCTCTGGGGGGGATACGGATGGATGGATGGGTGGATGGATGGATGGATAATAATAATAATAATAATAATGATGGTATTTGTTAAGCGCTTACTACGTGCCAAGCACTGGTCTAAGCGCTGGGGTGGATACGGGTGGATGGATGGTTAGATAATAATAATAATAATAACAATAATAATAATAATAATAATACTAATAATGATGGTATTTGTTAAGCGCTTACTACGTGCCAAGCACTGTTCTAAGCGCCGGGGTGGTTATGGATGGATGGATGAATGGATGGATGGATAGATAATAATAATAATAATTTAATTGTGGGTTTAATTGTGATAGCGCTCAACAAATACCATCATTACTATTAATAATGATGGTATTTGTTAAGCGCTTACTATGTGCCAAGCACTGTTCTAAGCGCTGGGGGGGATACGGATGGACGGATGGGTGGATGGATGGATGGATAGATAATAATAATAATAATAATAATAATAATAATGATGGTATTTGTTAAGCGCTTACTACGTGCCAAGCACTGTTCTAAGCGCTGGGGTGGATACGGATGGATGGATGGTTAGATAATAATAATAATAATAATGGTATTTGTTAAGCGCTTACTACGTGCCAAGCACTGTTCTAAGCGCTGGGGTGGATACGGATGGATGGCTAGATAATAATAATAATGATGATGATGGTATTTGTTAAGCGCTCACTACGTGCCATGGGTGGATGGATGAATGGATGGATGGATAGATAATTTAATTTAATTGTGGGTTTAATTGTGATAGTGAGCGCTCAACAGATACCATCATTACTATTAATAATGATGGTATTTGTTAAGCGCTTACTATGTGCCAAGCACTGTTCTAGGCGCTGGGGGGAATATGGGTGGATGGGTGGATGGATGGATGGATAGATAATAATAATAATAATGATGATGGTATTTGTTAAGCGCTTACTATGTGCCAAGCACTGTTCTAAGCGCTGGAGTGGATATGGATGGATGGGTGGATGGATGAATGGATGGATAGATAATTTAATTTAATTGTGGGTTTAATTGTGATAGGGAGCGCTCAACAAATACCATCAGTACTATTAATAATGATCATCATCATCAATCGTATTTATTGAGCGCTTACTATGTGCAGAGCACTGTACTAAGCGCTTGGGAAGTACAAATTGGCAAATTGGCATTAATAATAATGGTATTTGTTAAGCGCTTACTATGTGCCAAGCACTGTTCTAAGCGCTGGGGGGGATACGGATGGATGGATGGATAGATAATAATAATAATAATAATGGTATTTGTTAAGCGCTTACTATGTGCTAAGCGCTGTTCTAAGCGCTGGGGGGGATACGGATGGATGGATGGGTGGGTGGATGAATGGATGGATAGATAATTTAATTTAATTGTGGGTTTAATTGTGATAGTGAGCGTTCAACAAATACCATCATTACTATTAATAATGACGGTATTTGTTAAGCGCTTACTATGTGCCAAGCACTGTTCTAGGCGCTGGGGGGAATATGGATGGATGGGTGGATGGATGGATGGATAGATAATAATAATAATAATAATAATAATAATAATGGTATTTGTTAAGCGCTTACTACGTGCCAAGCACTGGTCTAAGCGCTGGGGTGGATACGGGTGGATGGATGGTTAGATAATAATAATAATAATAATGATGATGGTATTTGTTAAGCGCTTACTACGTGCCAAGCACTGTTCTAAGCGCCGGGGTGGATATGGATGGATGGATGGATGAATGGATGGATGGATAGATAATAATAATAATAATTTAATTGTGGGTTTAATTGTGATAGTGAGCGTTCAACAAATACCATCATTACTATTAATAATGATGGTATTTGTTAAGCGCTTACTATGTGCCAAGCACTGTTCTAAGCGCTGGGGGGGATACGGTTGGACGGATGGGTGGATGGATGGATGGATAGATAATAATAATAATAATAATAATAATAATGATGGTATTTGTTAAGCGCTTACTACGTGCCGAGCACTGTTCTAAGCGCTGGGGTGGATACGGATGGATGGATGGTTAGATAATAATAATAATAATAATGGTATTTGTTAAGCGCTTACTACGTGCCAAGCACTGTTCTAAGCGCTGGGGTGGATACGGATGGATGGCTAGATAATAATAATAATGATGATGATGGTATTTGTTAAGCGCTCACTACGTGCCATGGGTGGATGGATGAATGGATGGATGGATAGATAATTTAATTTAATTGTGGGTTTAATTGTGATAGTGAGCGCTCAACAGATACCATCATTACTATTAATAATGATGGTATTTGTTAAGCGCTTACTATGTGCCAAGCACTGTTCTAGGCGCTGGGGGGAATATGGGTGGATGGGTGGATGGATGGATGGATAGATAATAATAATAATAATGATGATGGTATTTGTTAAGCGCTTACTATGTGCCAAGCACTGTTCTAAGCGCTGGGGTGGATATGGATGGATGGGTGGATGGATGAATGGATGGATAGATAATTTAATTTAATTGTGGGTTTAATTGTGATAGGGAGCGCTCAACAAATACCATCAGTACTATTAATAATGATCATCATCATCAATCGTATTTATTGAGCGCTTACTATGTGCAGAGCACTGTACTAAGCGCTTGGGAAGTACAAATTGGCAAATTGGCATTAATAATAATGGTATTTGTTAAGCGCTTACTATGTGCCAAGCACTGTTCTAAGCGCTGGGGGGGATACGGATGGATGGATGGATAGATAATAATAATAATAATAATGGTATTTGTTAAGCGCTTACTATGTGCCAAGCGCTGTTCTAAGCGCTGGGGGGGATACGGATGGATGGATGGGTGGGTGGATGAATGGATGGATAGATAATTTAATTTAATTGTGGGTTTAATTGTGATAGTGAGCGTTCAACAAATACCATCATTACTATTAATAATGACGGTATTTGTTAAGCGCTTACTATGTGCCAAGCACTGTTCTAGGCGCTGGGGGGAATATGGATGGATGGGTGGATGGATGGATGGATAGATAATAATAATAATAATAATAATAATAATGGTATTTGTTAAGCGCTTACTATGTGCCAAGCACTGTTCTAAGCGCTGGGGTGGATACGGGTGGATGGATGGTTAGATAATAATAATAATAATAATAATGATGGTATTTGTTAAGCGCTTACTACGTGCCAAGCACTGTTCTAAGCGCCGGGGTGGTTATGGATGGATGGATGAATGGATGGATGGATAGATAATAATAATAATAATTTAATTGTGGGTTTAATTGTGATAGTGAGCGTTCAACAAATACCATCATTACTATTAATAATGATGGTATTTGTTAAGCGCTTACTATGTGCCAAGCACTGTTCTAAGCGCTGGGGTGGATACGGATGGATGGATGGGTGGATGGATAGATAATAATAATAATAATAATGGTATTTGTTAAGCGCTTACTATGTGCCAAGCACTGTTCTAAGCGCTGGGGTGGATATGGATGGATGGGTGGATGGATGAATGGATGGATAGATAATTTAATTTAATTGTGGGTTTAATTGTGATAGTGAGCGCTCAACAAATACCATCATTACTATTAATAATGATGGTATTTGTTAAGCGCTTACTATGTGCCAAGCACTGTTCTAAGCGCTGGGGGGGATGCGGATGGATGGATGGGTGGATGGGTGGATGGATGGATGGATAGATAATAATAATAATAATAATAATAATGGTATTTGTTAAGCGCTTACTACGTGCCAAGCACAGCTCTAAGCACCAGCTTGTACTTCCCAAGTGCTTAGTACAGTGCTCTGCACACAGTAAGCGCTCAATAAATACGATTTAATGAATGAAAGAATGGGGTGGATACGGATGGATGATTGGATGGATGGATAGATAAGAATAATAACGATGATGATGGTATTTGCTAAGCGCTTACTACATGCCAAGCACTGTTCTAAGTGCCGGGGTGGATACGGATGGATGGATGGGTGGATGGATAGATAATTTAATTTAATTGTGGGTTTAATTGTGATAGTGAGCGCTTAACAAATGCTATTATTATTATTACTATTATTATTATTATTATTAATCTGTCAAATGGGGATGAAGACTGTGAGCCCCACGGGGGACAGTCTGATCACCTTGTACCATCCCAGCGCTTTGAACAGTGCTCGGCACATAGTAAGCGCTTAACAAATACTATTATTATTATTCTTATTATTAATCTGTCAAATGGGGATGAAGACCGTGAGCCCCACGGGGGACAGTCTGATCACCTTGTATCCATCCCAGCGCTTAGAACAGTGCTCAGCACATAGTAAGCACTTAAATACTATTATTATTATTATTATTATTAATCTGTCAAATGGGGATGAAGACCGTCAGCCCCACGGGGGACAGTCTGATCACCTTGTACCATCCCAGCGCTTAGAACAGTGCTCGGCACATAGTAAGCGCTTAACAAATACTATTATCATTATTATTATTATTATTATTATTAATCTGTCAAATAGGGATGAAGACCGTGAGCCCCACGGGGGACAGTCAGATCACCTTGTACCATCCCAGCGCTTTGAACAGTGCTTGGCACATAGTAAGCGCTTAACAAATACTACTATTATTATTATTATTATTAATCTGTCAAATGGGGATGAAGACCGTGAGCCCCACGGGGGACAGTCTGATCACCTTGCATCCATCCCAGCGCTTTGAACAGTGCTCGGCACATAGTAAGCGCTTAACAAATACTACTATTATTATTATTATTATTAATCTGTCAAATGGGGATGAAGACTGTGGGCCCCACGGGGGACAGTCTGATCACCTTGTATCCATCCCAGCGCTTTGAACAGTGCTCGGCACATAGTAAGCGCTTAACAAATGCCATTATTATTATTATTATTATTATTATTATTATTATTATTATTATTGCTATTATTATCACATCCGCGTGAATAACAGATTATCTCCGCTCCACCATCCAGCCGTGAAGTCCCTCCTGGGGGTCGGATCCTTGCCACCTTCTGCCAGCCTTTAAATAGTCTTCGCCTCTGGGTTGCTGGGCTGATTTTTCACGTCTCGGCTCCATCTGGCTAATTGTTCCCCCTTAATTGAGCCCCCCCCGCTTTCGCGCCAACGGCGGATGGATTTTAAATTAAAGTGCGATCTGCTAAAACCGAGGGCGCGCTGGAGACATTATCCCTTCTGTGCTTAAACGTTGGAGCCCGGAATATATAGCTAGAGCTATCTCTCTCTCTCTCTCTCTCTCTCTCTCTCTCTCTCTCTCTCTCTCTATCTATCTATCTAACTGTCCATCCATCATCAATCAATCAATCAATCAATCGTATTTATTGAGCGCTTACTGTGTGCAGAGCACTCCTGTCTGTCTGTCTATCTCTATCTATATCTATCTGTCCATCCATCGTCTCTATCTATCTATCTATCTATCTATCTATCTATCTATTGGAGACATTATCCCTTCTGTGCTTAAACGTTGGAGCCCGGAATATATAGCTTGAGCTATCTCTCTCTCTCTCTCTCTCTCTCTCTCTCTCTCTCCATCTAACTGTCCATCCATCATCAATCAATCAATCAATCAATCGTATTTATTGAGCGCTTACTGTGTGCAGAGCACTCCTGTCTGTCTGTCTATCTCTATCTATATCTATCTGTCCATCCATCGTCTCTATCTATCTATCTATCTATCTATCTATCTATCTATCTATCTATCTATCTATCTATCTATTGGAGACATTATCCCTTCTGTGCTTAGACGTTGGAGCCCGGAATATATAGCTTGAGCTATCTCTCTCTCTCTCTCTCTCTGTCTCTCTCTCTCTCTCCCTCTCTCTCTCTAACTGTCCATCCATCATCAATCAATCAATCAATCGTATTTATTGAGCACTTACTGTGTGCAGAGCACTGCTATCTCTGTCTGTCTCTGTCTTTCTGTCTGTCTATCAATCATCTCTATCTATATCTATCTGTCCATCCATCATCTCTATCTATCTATCTATCTATCTATCTATTGGAGAGATTATCCCTTCTGTGCTTAAACGT